>NW_027100719.1:1322077-1417077 GCF_040412425.1 Macrobrachium rosenbergii | reverse complement strand
CAACTGGTCTACTCTTCAGGTGGTTACAGTAATAATCCAATGAAAGAAGGAAAGTTACATTTGCTTCAAGCAGAATCTTCTCCGCAGTGAGTAGTGCCGTCAGTGCACCTCATGCTGTGCACTGTAGGCATTGCCTAAGGTTCTTTGCAGCGTCCCTTCGGTCCCTACCTGCAACCTCTTTCATTCCTTTTACTGTACCTCCATTCTTATTCTCTTTCATCCATCTGACTTTCCTTGACCTCTCCTAACAGTTGTTTCATGGTGCAACTGCAAAAGGTTTTCCTCCTGTTACACCTTTCAACCCTTTCAATCTTAATTCCGTTTCACCGCTGAATGATTTCGTAGGTTCCAGGACATGGCCTTTGACCTCAATTCTGTGTTGTATTCGATCATTACTAAACTGCCATTCCAAAGCAAAATTGTTGATCATTCAACGACCTAATCATCTTTTGCAGCTTTGGCCTTTAAATCACAGTTTGGTAATGACCAGAGATGTCACTCTCTTTCTTTCAAGATATCTTCTTCTAACAGACGTAACTTTCCTCCTTTTGTTTTCATTATGCAGAAATCACCTGCAGAGGAATTAATTACTCTCGCGACTGTAGTAAATGTTAAAATTTTTTAATACATTTTTCAAGGCACAACGGGATTTTAATCTCTTTGGTTGTACATTATTTAGAAAAGGTTAATAAGAAAATCTGATTTATGAGGGGCACAAATTTCTATCTCGTGACAGAGGACTTTTGCTGATGTTTCGTTATTCCATATTCATATCGGATTCAAGGCCTTGTGATGATAAACGATTCCAAAAAGTGTAAATAAGCCGAAAAGGTGATAGTCACTCTGGTCATTACGATCACATACGTATCTGGTAAAATTCACCAGTGTGTGTGAGGTGTATGAATGAATTTTATCACACTGATATTATATATACTCAAACGTTAAGCTACAAATGTCGTTTAATATCCACTTTGCTCTACCTGAAACAATATATATATATATATATATATATATATATATATATATATATATATATATATATATATATATATATATATATATATATATATGAAGGGGAATTATAATTCATAAGTGGTTCTCGTGTTCGGCTGCTCGAGCCCGTGACATGACGAACCACTTATCAATTATAATTCCCCTTGCGCGCCGCGTGTGTGTGTGTGTGTGAGTTAAGTTAAGTATACCTTAGTCTAAACCAGATCACTGAGCTGATTAACAGCTCTCCTAGGGCTGGCCCGAAGGATTAGACTTATTTTACGTGGCTAAGAACCAATTGGTTACTTATCAACGGGATCTACATCTTATTGTGGAATCCGAACCTCATTTTACCGAGAAATGAATTTCTATCACCAGAGATAAATTCCTCCAAGTTTTCATTGTGTGTGGGTGAGTATATGTATAATATAATATATATGTAATATAAATATATATGTATATATATATATATATCTTTTTTTTTTTCTGAGGTAGAGCAAATTTGATCTTAAACGACATTTGTAGCTTAACATTTGCATTATATATATATATATATATATATATATATATATATATATATATATATATATATATATATATATATATATATATATATATATATATATATATATATATATATTATACATATATATATATATATATATATATATATATATATATATATATATATATATATATATATATATATATATATATATATATATATATATATATATATATATATATATATATATATATATATATATATATATATAACGCCCGCCAAGAGGGGGTATGATATTTCAACTTACCTCGAAGAGGTACGCGTTGGTCAGCTTCTCTCTACAAACAAGCTAGTGACTAATCTAGGAATCATAGCAAATTCATGTATATAAAAATACAGTTTTTATCTACCTGAACTGGACCGAAATGAAATGGTGTAATGGGTGAGGACGAGCCTCAACCTTGAAATTAGCAAGATGAAAGCAAGACCAACCCGTGCACAACACAGTGTTTTCAATATTGACTAAGTAAGTCTCCACAACATATAAGTCAGATACGTCTAACATGACCGAAGTCATGTTTATTTCCAAATTTCCCTTTAATTTGTGACCTTTAGTAATACATCTGCAAGATATAAAATGGCATTTAGAAATCAAAACCGAAATATTAAAAAAAGAAGTATAAAAATGTTAAAAAATGGAAATAAAAAAGTGGCATAAAAATAAAAAATGGAAATAAAGAGAAATATCCAAAGCATAAGCCAAGTGTAAAAAGAACACTACAGGTTAAACATAAGAAAAATGATAAAGTCGGTTCGGTCTTTGAAAATCGAGCTCGACAGCGCCCCCAACTAAAAACAGGTCTTTCACAAGCAACAATTAGCGCCCGAATAATTAACCTGTACTCAAAATGTAAAACCCACACTTCCTTTGTTCCGCCCATCGGAGCGAACTCCTGAACGAACTTTCGCCGGAACGTGTCCGCCAACAACTTCCGTTGCCGGAAGTTCCATGACGTGGTTAGAGGGGGGAGAGCGGGTGGGGGCGGCGAGGCGTCGTTCAAGGAGTCATGCATCAGCGAGACCTCTCGAGGGAAGAATGTTCCCTGTCTCCACGGGCACCAAAGCTGACCATCAGGCTTCGTAAGCGCTGACGCGCGTTTTCACTCGCCAAGTATATCTTTGTGCCAACAAAATGCTTAACTACACGAAAGGTTAACATGGTGTATTTATTTATACTATAGTGTTCTATAATTAATGTTCTCTCTCTCTCTCTCTCTCTCTCTCTCTCTCTCTCTCTCTCTCTCTCTCTCTCTCTATACATACATACATACATATATACTGTGTGTATATATATATATATATATATATATATATATATATATGTGTGTGTGTGTGTGTGTGTGTGTGTGTGTGTGTGTGTGTGTGTGTGTGTAATGTTAGGATGTGCACCCCTGTGTATGTGAAGTTCATGTACAAAGAAGAAAAATTAAATATCTTGAAAATTCGGATGTATCTGAATGCAGTTAAAAACTTCCAGAGCTAACCAGCCATATGTCGAAAAGTTCTAATTGCGTGAACAATTTATTTTCTGTGTATTTTCCTTTTGATCTGGAATCTCATGCAATCACTATCGCTAAACTTAAAAAAATATCGATTTCTGTTGTACAACTCCAATTATTTTATCATTTAGATTTCCAATTTGTGGCAAAGCAGCAGAAACCGTCATTGTAACACTTATCTAGATCTAGTCCCAGTAACAGTAAACAACACATCAAAACACTGGTATCACTCGGAGATGTCTAAAACACCCAACTGATTGACGGCTTCGTCAATATTATTATTATTATTATCATTATTATTATTATTATTATTATTATTATTATTATTATTATTATTATTATTATTATTATTCAGAAGATGAAGCCTGTTCATATGGAACAAGCCCACAGGGGCCATTGACTTGGAATTCAAGCTTCCAAAGAAAATGGTATTCATTCGAAAGAAGTAACAGAAGAAAATGGAAAAAGGAAAAATAAATTAGCATAATAAATGAATAGAAAAATTAAGTAAATTACTGAAATACAAAGAGAATAGTATTTGGGTAGTGATGCATTTCATCTTCGCTTGAACTTCTGGAGTTCCAATTGCACGACTTCCTCAGCAGGGAGGCTGTTCCACAGTCCAACGCTGTGGCAGTTATCTGGTTCGGCAACGTCAAAGGCTTCGTAATCGCCCGTCCTCGTGCCTCTAAGGGACCGGCAGTGAAAGGAAGCTTCATTTCAGATTTCGTAGGCCCTTTGGCACTTAGTTCCCAGTTTCATTAGTAGACTGCAAGAAGAGGCCTTCCCTTCGTGCAGATCAGAAACTAGTTCTCTTCTAAGGCAATTTCATAGGCTGTTGAAGTTAATGCTTATAAGGTGAATTGCTCACTAAGACAGACTCTCTGTCTCTGTCTCTGCCTCTCTTTCTCTCTCTCTCTCTCTCTCTACGTTAACGATATATGGTGAACTGGTCACTAAGAAATACTCTCTCTCTCTCTCTCTCTCTCTCTCTCTATCTCTCTCCGAGGATCATAATATCTTCATTTCCCTCTTGATTTGGAGTTAGGCTTAGTAGTGAAAAGCGGTTCCAAAGTGCCGAGAAATCGAGGTGTCGAGAGGTATTGTGTTTATTGGAATGACACATATATGTGGTTGTTAAAAGTGACCAGGAGATTCTGAATATGTGCGGATAAAATAAAATATTTGTGCGACCCCCCCAATACCGTTCATTCGAAGCCCTAAAAATGTTATGCATTTTTCACTAATAGTTATTTTTCCACAATGGCCAAAAAATAAAAAGAATGAGTATTATTATATGAAAGCATCTTTATGTTTTTATGGCTGCTGTGCCTGAGTAGTTGAGAATCAACACCGATAATCAGAGAAAGAGAAGTAAGGAGACTCGGTACTTCAACAAACAAAATGAGGCAGAGGAACTGAAGAAGAGTAAAGCATAATAGATGCACAGTTAGTTAGCACTTCTTCCTATAAGTTTTAAACTCCTCTTCACTGTCAATTTCCATTTCAGCGCTGAATGACCTCATAGGTCCCAGCGCTTGGCCTTTGGTATAAATCCTATATTCTGTACTATTCATAGTTTTAAACCTGTACGTCTTGTAATGCCTCCAAGTCATTTCGAGAATATGCCAGTTCATTAATGCACTCAACTATCCGACAAGCAACAGCCAAAATGGAGCATAATTTCGCTGCTGGCCTGACTAGACTCTCTCTCGCTTGCTTCTGAAGCAGGATATTGCACCCAGGGTCTGAGAGACAGCCGCCACTTGGGACAAGTGAAAAAATCATTCCATTTCAAAAGCGAAAACTAAATTGCATTCATAATTGTACTTATACATTTTATCGGTATAATGCTGTATAACCAGCGGCCCATGGAACTTTAACCAGGGCCCGGTGGTGGCCTGTCCTATATCGTTGCCAGACGCACGATTATGTCTAACCTTAAATAAAATAAAAACTACTGAGGCTATACGGCTGCAATTTGGTATGTTTGATGATTGAGGTGGGTGATCCACATACCAATTTGCAGCCCTCTATCCTTATTAGTTTTGATATCTGAGGGCGGAACGAAAAAGTGCGGACAGAAAACTAAAAGCAAAATAATTGCGTTTCAGGCGGGAAAACAAAGGTGGTATTCATAATTACAGGTATACATTTCTGTATTAACGTCTCTGTTACAAATAACTTAATCAAATATGGATGCTGTACTTGGCCTGGAAATGATGTCAGTTAATCAAAAAGCAAAATTCTTAGCATCTTTGTATAATGTATTGTTTCTTGGTCTCTCTGATGAGACGTCATGAACTAATATCTTAAATGATATTCTTCAACCACAATTGAAGGTGAATTCACCTCGAGGGTTTGCGACAGACGAACTGAGATTCCTCTCAGCAAGGACCTAGATTTGAAATAGAACTAGACGACCCAGTAGGGGATCATGCCGTCAGTGCACCTCACGTGGTGCACTGTAGGTATTACTTTCTCTGCAGCGTCCTTCGGCACCTAGCTGCAACCCCTTTCATTCCTATCACTGTACCTCCATTCATATTCCCTCTCCCCCATCTTACTTTCTTTAACCCTTTCCTATCAGTTCGTTTCATGGTGCAACTGCAAAAGGTTTTCCTCTTGTTACACCTTTCAAACCTCTTATTCTCAATTTTTCTCTCAGCGCTGAATGACCTCATACGTCCCAGCGTTTGGTCTTCGGCCTAAGTTGTGTATTATATTTATTTATCTAGAGCTAAATGAAGACAAACCTTCGGTATTCTATTTTTATGGTTTCCAAAAATATTGAAAAATCGGGGAGGTAACTGTACATTGCAGTATGTGGCCGTTGTGGTTCCAATGTGAGGTATTGACTTCACAGATATAGAAACATAATTATTATCAAACGGAAGAGCAAACGAATCGGGGAATGTAATAAAGGGAAAGATAATAATAATAATAATAATAATAATAATAATAATAATAATAATAATAATAATAATAATAATAATAATAATTATTATTATTATTATTATTATTATTATTATTATTATTATTATTATTATTAATGAATGGAAGATAAACCCTTATTCATATGGAACAAACCCATAGGGGCCATTGACTTGAAATTGATGCTTCCAAAGAGTGTGGTGTTCTTTTGAAAGAAGTTACGGAAGGTAACAGGATACACAGAAAGAACGAGATGCGATATTAGCAAAGAAAAACAAGATAAATTGATATATTAATAAATAAATGGATGGAAATATAAAAGAACCGGTAAGAGACAAAGTGGATACAGTGCATAACACAAAGGTTACCAGAGTTGGCCAAATGAGAATCATCTCAATGCGGAGTCTTTAACTTCCTCGAAATTGCCATAATGGCTGATGAAGATCATGATTCACACGCCTTTCAGGCCCAGTGGTAACAGTAGTTGGAAATCTGAGTAGCGTTTAAAATTAAATGCTTGCAAAGCACAAGCACAACCAAAAACCGAGTTTCTAACCAAGACCAGTCACTGTAGGCTTTACCTAAGGTACTGTGCAATGTCCCTTCGGCTCCTAGCTGCAACCTCTTTCATTTCTTTACCTCCGCTTACATTCTCCTTCCATCTTCCTTTACACCCTCTCATAACAGTTAATTTATAGCGCAAGTGCGAGGTTTTCCCCTGTTACATCTTTCACGCCTTTCTACTCTCAATTTCCCTTTTTAGGAACAAGAGGAAACAAAACAAAAAAACACCTGTGCACATTGAAGAAAATAAATAATCATAAAGCCCAGAACATCTGTTATGTAAACAAGTGAGGGCAGATGTGCGGAGGTGATACTTACTGATTACCAGAGGAATTGATTTCAATAATTTCGTGGTCTCCGACTCAGTGTGGGAAGCTTCATTGAAATTTTATGAGGCTTTTACGCCTCCGTATCCCTTTCCATTCGATGACTAATTAGTTGGCGATTTCTCTAGTAAATGACACCCGGCATCGAAATAAAACCCTTCTCTTAGATATTTTTTAACTCTGCTGGCTTGTACTGAGATTTTCGTACATGTACAAATGCATGCCCCCAGTATATATATATATATATATATATATATATATATATATATATATATATATATATATATATATATATATATACATATATATATATATATGTATATATGTATATATATATATATATATATATATATATATATATATATATATATATATATATATATATATATATATATATATATATATATATATTATATATATATATATATATATATATATATATATATATATATATATATAATATATATATATATATATATATATATATATATATATATATATATATATATATATATATATATATATATATATATATATATATATATATATATATATATATATATATATATATATATATATATATATATATATATATAAAGGTGCATGTGTGTATCTATATAATGTGTATTTTCATATACAAAAATTTTACCAATCACCATGTATGTTTGTAAACAAAAACACAAGACTAAAATGATGTGCGTGTCTATGTTTGAAGTGAGTGTAAAACTCAGAGTCTGTTCCGGGTTAGACGAATATTACGATTAAGCATCTTTAATTATACACGAGAGAGAGAGAGAGAGAGAGAGAGAGAGAGAGAGAGAGAGAGAGAGAGAGAGAGAGAGAGAGAGAGACCACCAATAGGCTTTTCCACTAAGACAAAGGAAGAATTCGCAGGAAGTATTAACGGTGGGCACCATTCGGTATCAGTGGTGTTCATTGAATAATGTATTCTTCTGCACTGAACCAGATCGGAGGAAAAAGGCAATAACAAATTCTCTCTTCCTCGGAAATCATACCGAAGGGGAATTACAACTGACAACTGGTAGTCACTTAGTGAATTCGAACCACCGCCCACACAAAAACCTCTAGGAATTACACTTCGGTATGACTTCCAGGGAAGAGCCAAGTTGATACGAAATGACAATTGTAGCTTTATGTTTGTGAATGTAGTTTATATACGTATATATATATATATATATATATATATATATATATATATATGTGTGTGTGTGTGTGTGTGTGTGTGTGTGTGTGTGTATGTATATGTATATATATGCATACATGTATATAGAAATATATACTGTGTATACAAGCTGACCAACCCAGCACTGCCGGGGAAAACTCTGAAAGACAACCAAAAAACTCTCTCTCTTTCTCTTTCCCTTCCCTAACACACCCTCTACTCTCTCACTTCCTCTCCCCCTCACTCTGTCTCTCTCTCATTCTCTCCCTTTCCAGTTAAGATAGTTACTTGAGTTACAATGCCTAACAATTTTGACATATTATATCTCACCTCTTCTCACCCACCATTCCTATTCGGGCTGAACTTGGACCCAAATGGCATCAGGAGTGTCACTATTCATCTGAGCAACCTCAAAAACTATGGATTAGACAGTAATATCTGTCATTTTCAGTTATTTTCACACGTCACCCCTTCCCACCCCTACACCCTTTGGTGCCAGTGATGTCTTGACCTCACAGAATTCTTTTGCAGATAGTAAGTCATATGTATACTGAAATGAGGCATGATAAACCTGTAGAGTTTATTTAGTTACTAAATCGCTGGGCAAAACCAGCCCTGATTCAGTAAGCCCTGACCATGCCCACAGTCTTTGGTGCTAATGATGTGTTGCCCCCACAGTATTCTTTTCCAGATAGTAGGTCATGTCTATACTAAGTTTGGTTGAAATTGCTCAATGCATTTCAGAATTATGCTGGAACATACACATACATACATACATCCATTTATATATATATATATATATATATATATATATATATATATATATATATATATATATATATATATATATATATATATATATATATATATATATATATATATATATATATATATATATTTATATATACATTATATATATAATGTATATATATATATATATATATATATATATATATATATATATATATATATATATATATATATATATATATATATATATATATATATATATGCATATATATAGATATATGTAAATACAGATAAATTTATTCATATATTTATATTTATACCTGTATATATAAGCGTGTCTACGTGTGTGTATGTGTCTACGTGTGTGTGTGTGTGTGTGTTTAAACAATAAATCTCCCTTTGATATTGCGTTTCTTCACTGATCTAGTTCAATGAGGTGTTACTATGTCAGTGTAGCTGTTATGTGACTTGAATTTAAATGATATTTGAAATGCTATTTGATAGAGGAGCATCATCCTTTTACTTTGGGAGCGGTGGAGGCAGAAGAATACATTATTAGGAAGGTCTGCATCAAGCTTTCAATTATAGAAGAACCTTTGATGCTTGGTGGTGCCCACCATAATGAATCCTGGGAATTCTTCCTTTCTCTAAGTGGAGACACCTATCAGTGCTCTCTCTCTCTCTCTCTCTCTCTCTCTCTCTCTCTCTCTCTCGTGTGTATAATTAACGATGTTTAACTGGAATATTCGTCTAACTCAGAATAGATACTGATGTTTACACTCGCTTCAAACATTTTCACCACATCCATTTAGACTTGTGTTTGCGTTATAAACTTACTCTTTTATGCATGCGCATCTTGACGTTATATCTCTTATTGGTGATTTCTTTTTAACCATATTGTTATTGTATTTCATTTTTTTTTAAATTCAGGTGCTTTATAAACTGGTCGACAAGTAGTCAGCTGGTTATCATTCATTTCTGTGCAAGATTCTGTCATTAGACAACGCCTTTCCTTCTTTGGACTTATTTGTACTTTAAGCATTTGAGTAATCTGAACGAACATTGTTCATATTTGTAATGGCGTGATAATACGTTTTCTCAGTTTTTTTTTTTTGGCTTTACTTTTGTAAGAGCTTTCCTGCTCACTTGTTTAATATTTTGTATAACTTTTCTGCCCCGAAGATGTGTTCTTTGCTCGAAAATATTTGGCACTCTCTCGTTTCTTCTCAAGCTTTTCCTGAGGCTTCAGCTGCTAAACGAATCACGTATATGTTTTTGTGATTTTTAGTAATATAAATATATACACAAATAGTCAGTCTTTTAGATAAACTAACCAACAACAGATTATGTTACGATGAGCAATTATTCATCTCACTCTGATTCATTTTGGTTACAGCATTTTTATTCCCATGTGCCATTCTTATTATACTGATTTGTTTTTGTAATCTGGCGTTGCAGTGAGCCTGGTCACCAACTCCGTAGTACCTACTGTAGATGAGATGCCCGTTTATCAGAGCGGCTGAATACATGTCTCATGTAAACCAATAATGAACAGTTAAAGTAATAAAATAAAATAAAAGCATCTGATGGCAACTGACATTCTTGATGTTACCAGAAAATCTTTTCGGCACAAAAAATATTAAGAAATCGGATTCAGCTTTTGTATCATTCACAATAGCAACAGAAAAGTAAAATATGTTGCTTATGTTGAAAATTAAAGGAAATTATCTGTTGTTCAATTTTTCAGTCAAATGGAGGCAAAACTCCTACATGAACACTTCTCGGATTGAGAGTGGTGCCGTCAGTGCACCTCATGCGGTGCACTGTAGGCATTACTTTAGGTTCTTTGTAGCGTCCCTTCGGCCCTTAGCTGTAACCCCCTTTCATTCCTTTGCTTAGCTGTAATCTCTCTCTCTCTCTCTCTCTCTCTCTCTCTCTCTCTCTCTCTCTCTCTCTCTCTCTCTCTCTCTTATTTCCACTTTCCCTGACAATTGATTCATAGTGGAGTTGCAAGGTTTTCCTTCTGTTACAACTTTCAAACCTTTTACTGTCAATTTCAGTTACAGCGCTGAATGACCTCATAAGTACCAACGCTTGGCCTTTGGCCTAAATCCAATATTCTATTCCTACATGAATATTAGTGTAGGGAAAATATTAACTCTTCTTTTACGTTACCTAATTTGGCTGATGTCTAAAATGCATTCTGCAAGCAAGGCATCTGACTCCCGCCCCACCCCTCCACAGCCGGGACAATTCTAATTTATCCTTTTCCGTGGTAATCAGGAGTCCATCCTGACTTATTCCAGTCACCCCAGTACCAGTGGGTCATCTTCCCTCAGCCTATCATATTAATTTCTTTATTTTCTGACGAAATAAATCCTTCTCCTTGCTTTTTTTTTTAGCTTTTATTCTCCTTGTGTTTTAATGATTTACTTACATTTTCATTTATTTATTTATTAATATGTTAATTTATCTGTTTTTAAAATACCTGATCTCCTCATTCAGTATTTCCCTGTACCTACTGTTACATCTTTCGAATGAACACTATATTCTTTGGGAGATTGAATTTCAAGTCATTGGCCCCTATGGTGGGCTTGTTCCATATGAATAGTGTTCATCTTCTGAGTAATAATAATAATAATAATAATAATAATAATAATAATAATAATAATAATAATAATAATAATCTTTTATATTTAGTAAATATTCTTTGAAGCTTGAAGTTCAAGTCAATGGGCCCTGTGGTGGCCTTGTTCCATATAAATAGGTCCATTTTCTGAATAATAATAATAATAATAATAATAATAATAATAATAATATTAATAATAATAATAATAATAATGATATTATTATTATTATTATTATTATTATTATTATTATTATTATTATTATTATTATTATCTCTTCATTCAGTTAATAATTGCCCTGTTCTGATATCGACTGGTCCCGGGAAACCATCGCATTTGTAGTGTCGCCTTTATTTGGACTCAAAGGAAGGGTCATATTTACCCTTCCGATATAAAGCAAACAAGAGTTTATAACTGTGTTTGTATACCGGTGGGGAGAGAGAGAGAGAGAGAGAGAGAGAGAGAGAGAGAGAGAGAGAGAGAGAGAGGTAAGTTTATCATCCTCGAAATTTCATCCCTTGTGATCACATAAGCACCCAGCATTATACAAACACTCCTACAAGAGCACAAACGCACAAACATTTGCAATCTATAGTGCCTGAATTATAATACGAGTACATTACATGTAAAAATTATTTCATTTATCAATGAAGATATATATATATACATATATATATATATATATATATATATATATATATATATATATATATATATATATATATATATATATATATATATATATATTGTTAGAAACAATCGTTTGCCGATTGTTCCTTTAGTGGGTTGTTGCCTCCTTTGTTTTTGTTTTTTTTCTTTCTGGCGAGCTGACGTCTGTTGAATGGCGTCAGACTTCGTCAGTCAGGTTCGTAACAGCAGCAAGTCAGGTTCGTAGCAGCAACGAGTCAGGTTGAAGGCAGCAGCAAGCCAGCTGGAGTACCAGCAGCAGGTATCCGTACCTGCGAGTCAGGTCTTGACAGCAGAGCAGTGGAGAGTTTCTTGAGGACGAGATGGTTGCCGTGTCGGCTCTGTCATGGTCGTCGTAATTGGAGGAGGACGTCAGTACGTTTCTTGGAGGACGAGTGGTTGCCGTGTCGGCTCTGTCGTGGTCGTCGGTACTGGAGGAGGACGTCAGCACTGTGCTTGAGGACGAGATGGTTGTTGTTTCGACTCTGTTGGAGTTGTCCTGCGGTGTTCCTGTAAAGCAGCCTGGGGCTGTTTCGACAGCTCTATTGAGTTCGTGTGGTGATGTTGTTTTTAATGTATTATTCTGCCTGTGTTATTTTATTTTACTGCTCAAGTGTTCATTAATCTATTTGAGGTTTAATTATTATGCTGCCTTTGTATTAATTAATTTTGCTGCTATATTGTTATAACTGTACTTTGGTAACTGACTCATTTGATTATGTTTATGGTTTTGATAATTTATTTTATTGCTTTGATCATCTATGTTCTGACTTTGTAATGTAATTATTGTGCTGGTCATTTGTGTTTGTGCTGCTAATGTTTATTATGTTTTTGACCCGATACTTGTAGTGTTTTTCTGGCCAGTTTATTGTTGTTGCTCCTGTTAAGTGATTAATTCACTTGTAATAATGTCCATTTAATTGTTTATTTTAAACTTAACCTTGACTCGCTGTATATTATGTATATAACTTTGTAAATAAATTAAGTTTAAGGTCACCTTTTTTATATTTGTTCTGCTCCTCCAATTGCTTTTTTTTTTTTTTTTTTTTTTAGGAAAGCAATTTTTATCGAATGACACTGTCATGCACAAGGCGATTGAGTGTATAAATTGTATGCAAGAATGGTTTACATTATGAATATCTGGGCTTCTGTTACATAAAATTTTGGTGCGGCGAGACCATTTTGCATCACTGGCTTCTTTATTTATTAGTCTGTGACTTAAATCGGAATCCTTCATAATGATCAGTATAGTAAGTCATCTGTGGAATTCTGTCGTCTGATTGTCAAAAGTTAAGGAACCTATTTATATTTATCATAATGTAGTTGATAAAGTTCTGACAGATAATTACACCACAGTTGTGGCCAATATTTGAGTTTAGTGACGTGCCTGAATATACCATACAGATGGACATCAGTGAACTATAGCATTCCCAATGGCATTTTAAAAGAGAAAGTTTTAAATCTCATGCCACAGAAATCTATTTGGAGACAGGTACTGTTGCATTTAATGCTTACCATCATGCTATAAAAAACTGAATAAAGCACTTGTAAATCTTAACTCATCAGATCTCAAGAGAAACTATCATCTTTATAGACAGACACACTAATTAAACAGAGCTAGTTCAACCCATGCAGACGTAAATTTAAAGAATATTGCTGAAGTTGCAGTCAAGTATATTGCAATTCACAAATGGCCATAAGACAAAATCATTTGGAAACTCAAGAAACTAACTCTGCTCTTCAAAAATTTGGTGTCTCAACTTCAAATATTCCATTCTTTAATATAATCCAACAATCACTCCTCTTCTATCAACGATCCTATTTCCCCAACCATTTGGGGGGAAACAGCTTGTTTGCTCTCTTGAACTGGTATGAAGGATAAGAAAAAAAGAAAGAATACAGGTTAATAACAAAAGCAGGCACTGACCAGCTTCAAAAGTGACGGAAGGTCATAAGAAATTACAGAAGACAAATGGGCAACAAAAACAACCAGTCTTGGATGATTGATCTTCCAGCAGTAAACACTAGTTTTGTGTATAATTCTGCCAACAAAAAGAAAGAATTTCATATATATAAACCAGATTAAATAGTGCCTGAACGACCAGAAAGTGAAAGTAAGCCAATCAAAAGAAAATGAGACACTGTTGAATGGTCTGCCACACCTGAATTACTATGCATTAAAGTGATGTACTATTACACAGCACAATAAAATCTTGCATCATTGGATAACCTGGTTCCAAGTCTTAAATAGTCTTTAGTCCATTGATATTCTTTTTTTTTTGTTTTCCTGTGTTTAACAGCCCAAATGATATATCTGCAAAATACATTTTCAATTATCTTAACAACTGTCCCCAAAGTCCCTAGCAATTAGTATGTATTTCATAATTTAATACATTTGGACATTTTACTGCTACATACTTGGACAACAGCAATGGCACAGGTCTGCTAATCATGCACTTGAAGACTGCACAAGTAAGAATGTTTTAAACACTATCAGTTGAATGTACTTCCTCAAAATGTAATCTAACATAACCCAAAATAACTAAGGTTAAGAAAAATATGAAAAAAAATAATTAGCTTTTGTCTGCACAAAAGTTAAAGCTTCATAAAATGAAGTAACCACGTTTCAACTGTCTTAGACACTTGAATATTTATGCAGAAATTAATAGAACATTGTAATACTTTATTCACTATCAGAGAAATTAAATGCCTATCATCAACCAGAGATTCTCCGTTATTTTTTTGGTTCACTATTCGTCATAAAATTTTCATGATGAAGAAATCCGCACTACATAAATGGAAAAATATCTAGTCTTTATTCTATCACTTATTCATCCCTTTGTGATCAAGCATAAGCACCCAGCATTATACAAACACTCCTACAAGAGCACAAACGCACAAACATTTGCAATCTATAATGCCTGAAGTATAATGACATGAGTACATTACATGTAAAAATTATTTCATTTACTTAATGAAGATTATATATATATATATATATATATATATATATATATATATATATATATATATATATATATATATATATATATATATATATATATATATATATATATATATATATATATATATATATATATATATATATATATATATATTTCCCTTATTCTCATGATACACATTGTGCACTTCTGCTAGGCAGGGATTATCCATGCTGGAATCGAGAAGTGATTAATTAAAGAATTACTTTTTGTTGATCTGCTATTGTAGTATGTATTGAATATCGCAGGAAAAAAATAGGATTCTGATTATTTTGGAGTGATATTAATCGATTGTGACATTTAGGATTATAAGGTCTCTCACCGATGTTGATATGAAGGCAAGAAAAAACAATGATGATATGTGTGTTAATAGGTTATTTTTGGTTGAGTGTTTCAGTACGTATATATATGTATATATATATATATATATATATACACACACACACAAGGCATTTCTAACAAATTGAAATCGAACCCCAGCTTCTCAGATGAAAGGCCAGTTGGTAACGCCTCTGGTTTGAACCCGATGTGTGTCAGAAATTTACTCCTGTGAAGCACGTGCTCATCTGTTGATAAATGTATATATATATATATATATATATATATATATATATATATATATATATATATATATATATATATATATATATATATATATATATATATATATATATATATATATATATATATATATATATATATATATATATATATATATATATATATATATATATATATATATATATATATATATATATATATATATATATACACACACATATGACTTTTATCACATCACCGTGATTCTTGTCCTTCGTTGGTTCGAGCCCTGGGACGATGAACTTATTATCAACTAAAATTCCCCTTTAGTAACATATATGAAAATATATTATTTCGAGGTAGAGCAAATTGGATATTAAAGGACGTTTGTAGTTTACTGATTATATATACATATATATATATATATATATATATATATATATATATATATATATATATATATATACATATATATATATATATATATATATATATATATATATATATATATATATATATATATATATATATATATATATATATATATATATATATATATATTGTATGAAGTGATCAAGCACCTGGTTATTACACAAATAATAATACCAAAAGTTACCCAGTTTGACCAGATACTTGAAACCTCATAACAAAATATTAAGACTGAATTTTTTAAAGGTACAGTGATCCAATAAAACTTACTTATCACTTGAGAAAATCAATGAATTTTTATCAAGTTATGGGTGAGGTAACAATTAATGAGTTATAAACAAACTAGTGGAAAATGGATACCACTTCAACAAACACTGTAGTGGTTTCCCTGGTTCTATTTCACGTAGATATATTTCAGGTGAACAAACAGATATATCATTTACCTTGTACATGTTCATTAATTTCTCTAATTACTGGTGGTCAAAATGAAACACTGTGCTTTGAAAACTTTAAACAAACAGGTTTATTTCTAAGTTCAAAAGTTATATACAGAGTTCACAATCTCAAAAAGATTTACTATTAATTGATAACAGTGTAAGATTTAAGTATTTCTTAATCAAGTTTAATTCACAAAACTTTAATTTATTAAGAAAGCAATTTGGTTAAGTAAGATTCAAACCATTAACTATCACACAAGTTTTAAACATATGTCTGATTTATTAAACTCAACACAAATGTTCACCAAAATATTACTGACTGGAATCCATGTAAATATTCTCTGAAATCTCAATAATAAGTATGCACTAACAAAATGCTAAGTAATCACCAGCACAAAACTTTGTAAAACAGTAATTATAAAATTAGAGTAATATGATGACACAGACACATAAGATTGAAATATAAAAAAATGGAAATATACCAACAGCAATTTCACTAAGACAAAATATGTTTAAAGATTACATCAGTCTTTCAAAAGATTACCTCCGCTTTTAAAAAAAAGGTTAAACTCACGTCTTTCTAAGACTTTCTCAAAGACAACACTGCCAAGTCACAATGACATACACAATGATATATAATTAGCAGCAAGACACACTAGAACTCGCTCTAAGAGATATTATTCACCTCTTATCAAAATAATAAAAAAAGATCACAATAACAGCACAAAAACATATCAAGTAAGAACCTTACCTTCTTCAACAGAAAATAGCAAAATACATTTTCACAATGTTTGCACAATATAAAAAACCTTAGATCACTCTTACAAAAAGTACGCACTTCTTGGGTGAATTTAATCAATCTTTTACAGATAAGAGAGCAACCAGTAACCCCTTATACATGAATGGTATGATTGAGAGAGAGAGCGAGAGACACCCTATTTCCAGCAACCCCTGTGGCTGACTGCCTGACTCTGGTTCAGTACTGCACTTTTTTCTTCAAGCCCTCCCAGAATACATGATACATAACGTGTACATACATTATACATACAGGTATACATGTATGGTATACATACAGGGAATTCTAAGGCCCAGAAGGAAATATGTCAGAGCTCTTATCAATGATTGACACCATCCGCTGTTCACTCAAACACCTAAACAAACAAAAGGAAGTGCTTTTGGACCAAAACTGGCTCACTGACAGTATGTCAACTTCATCTCTCTCACTTACTCATTCTCTCTTTCTCAGATTATGAAAACATAATAGGCATAGCCACAGCTAATAACCAGGGGATAGGCACACAGAACAAATATGTAACAGGCAATTTGCCGATAGCTGTCAAACTCTTCAGATAAGACAAGAGGGCCTCTGCCTCTCTCCAGACACTTGAGTAAATACAGGAAGCGGGCTAAGCAACAGTAGTTCCAAAAAAATTTCTCTCCCTCACTCTACAACACGTTAACACTCAGTATACAATTTTTATATACTGCCCCGTATATTAAACAAATGGAAAAAACATATCAAGACATTTTATGATTACATGATACACAATTTATCTGTAAGAAAAGACATTTTAAAATCATAATTATCATCACAACATATGACAAATCTGTAAGCAGAACATCAAAATTTCCACAGAGATACATATTACACTTGTAGAATGGTTTTATATATTTAACACCTTATATATACATACATATATATATATATATATATATATATATATATATATATATATATATATATATATATATATATATATATATATATATATATATATATATATATATATATATATATATATATGTGTGTGTGTGTGTGTGTGTGTGTGTGTGTGTGTATACATATAAATATAAGTATAAATATATATTATATACACAGTATATATATATATATATATATATATATATATATATATATATATATATATATATATATATATATATATATATATATATATATATATATATATATATATATATATATATATATATATATATATATATATATATGACTTTATCACATCACCATGATTCATATACAATCGGAAAGTTACAAACGCCCTTTTTAATATCCAATTCACTCATCCTCGGAAGTAATATATTTTCATATATGTTACCGAGGGGAATTTTAGTTGATAATAAGTCCACCGTCCCGTGGGTCGAACCAGCGACGGACGAGCAATCAGGACCACAGTGACACACTAACCAGTCGGCCACAAGAGAGGGTATAAGTGAATACCATCTCCCATCAACCCACCCGTCGACCTCAGGTGTTTTTGCGTTTGGAGACGATATCCACCCACCTCTGCCATGTTGACCGTGTATAGCGTTTGTCGCACGTAGCCAGTACGTATATGACTATTTATCACATCACCGTGATTCATATACAATCAGAAAGCTACAAATCCTTTAATATCCAATTCAATCTACCTCAGAAGTAATATATTTTCATATCAGTTATGAGCCAGTTGGAGAATTACAGTTGATAATAGTCAACACCGTAGAGATTGGTGGGAAAGAACCAGCAGATGAAAGGAATCAGGACTTCTGGTGACACACTAACCAGTCGGCCATAGAGAGGTATAAGTGAATACCATCTCCCATCAACCCACCCGTCGACCTCAGGTGTTTCGTTTATAGCGATATCCAAAACCTCTGCCATGTTGACCGTGTAGTGCGTTTGTCGCCGTAGTAGAATATGACTATTTATCACATCACCGTGATTCATATACAATCGAAAGCTACAAACGTCCTTTAATATCAATTCACTCTACCTCAGTGTAATATATTTAAATATGTTGCAGGGAATTTTAGTTGATAATTAGTCCACCGTCCCATGGGGTCGAACCAGCGACGGACGAGGAATCAGGACTACAGTGACACACTAACCAGTCAGCCACAAGAGAGGGTATAAGTGAATACCATCTCCCATCAACCCACCGTCGACCTCAGGTGTTTTGCGTTTTGGAGACGATATCCACCACCTCTGCCATGTTGACCGTGTAGATGCGTTTGTAACTGCGTAGCCATAATATGACTATTTATCACATCACCGTGATTCATATACAATCAGAAAGCTACAAACGCCCTTTAATATCCAATTCACTCTACCTACACTTCAGTAGTATATATTTTCATATATGTTACCGAAGGACTTTTTAGTTGATAATAAGTCCACCGTCCCGTGATCTTGGTCGAACCAGCGGACGGACGAGGAATCAGGACTACAGTGACACACTAACCAGTCGGCCACAAGAGGTATAATGAATACCATCTCCCATCAACCCACCCGTCGACCTCAGGTGTTTTGCGTTTGGAGACGATATCCACCCACCTCTGCCATGTTGACCGTGGGTCGTTTTGTCGCGTAGCCATATATATATACTATATCCATATCACCGTGATTATATACAATGAAAGCTACAAACGTCCTTTAATATCAATTCACTCTACCTATAGTAATATATTTTATATATATTACCGAGGAATTTTAGTTGATAATAAGTCCACCGTCCCGTGAGTTGAACCAGTGACGGACGAGGAATCAGGACTACGGTGACACTAACCAGTCAGCCAGTCGGCATAGGTAGGTGGATATCGCCCAAACGCAAAACACCTTGAGGTCGACGGGTGGGTTGATGGGAGATGGTATTCACTTATACCCTATCTTTGTGGCCGACTGGTTAGTGTGTCACACTTCAGTCCTGATTCCTCGTCCGTCATCAATTGGTTCGATTAAATAACGGGACGGTGGACTTATTATCAACTAAAATTCCTTCGGTAATATATATGAAAAATATATTACTTCCAAGGTAGAGTGAATTGATATTAAAACGTTTAAAGCTGTTTTGATTGTATATGAATCACGGTGATGTGATAAATAGTCATAATATATAAATGCGACAAACGCATTACACAGTCAACATGGCAGAGGTGGGTGGATATCGTCTCCAAACGCAAAACACTTGAGGTCGACGGGTGGGGTTGATGGGAGATGGTATTCACTTATACCCCTCTTGTGGCCGACTGGTTAGTGTGTCACTGTGTCCTGATTTTTTAAATCGCTGGTTCGACCAAACGGACGGTGGACTTATTATCAACTAAAATTCCTCGAAAACATATATGAAAATATATTATAACAAGGTAGAGTGAATTGATATTAAAGGACGTTTGTATTTTCTGATTGTATATGAATCACGGTGATTGATAAATAGTATGATAATATGGCTATGAAACAAACGCAACACACACGGTCAACATGGCAGAGGGGTGGATATCGTCTCCAAACATCAAAACAGATGAGGTCGACGGGTGGGTTGATGGGAGATGGTATTCACTTATACCCTCTCTTGTGGCCGACTGGTTAGTGTGTCAATGTAGTCCTGATTCCTCGTCCGTCGCTGGTTCGACCCCCAATGGACGGTGGACTTATTATCAAAAAAAATTCCTAACAATAACGGTAAAAAACATATGAAAATATATTATTCTTCAGGTAGAGTGAATTGGATATTAAAGGACGTTTGTAGCTTTCTGATAAAAAATATAGAATCACGGTGATGTGATAAATAGTCAAAATATATCCTAACGTATCGACAAACGCACTTAACGATAAACATGGCAGAGGTGGGTGGATATCGTCTCCAAACGCAAAACACCTGAGGTCGACGGGTGGGTTGATGGGAGATGGTATTCACTTATATCTCTTGTGGCCGACTGGTTAGTGTGTCACTGTAGTCCTGATTCCTCGTCCGTCGCTGGTTCGACCTCACGGACGGTGGACTTATTATCAACTAAAAATTCCCCTTCGGTAACAATATATGAAAATATATTAAGGCCGAGGTAGAGTGAAGATATTAAAGGACGATTGTAGCTTTCTGATTGTATATGAATCACGGTGATGTGATAAATAGTCATAATTATGGACCAAAACGATCACAAGTATACAAACGCATCTACACGGTCAACATGGCAGAGGTGGGTGGATATCGTCTCCAAACGTAAAACACCTGAGGTCGACAGGTTGATGGGAGATGGTATTCACTTATACCGTCTCTTGTGGCCAAACTGGTTAGTGTGTCACTGTAGTCCTGATTCCTCGTCCAGACGATGGTTCTGATCAGGACGGTGGACTTATTATCAACTAAAAATTCCCCTTCGGTAACATATATGAAAATATATTACTTCCGAGGTAGAGTGAATTGGATATTAAAGGACGTTTGTAGCTTTCTGATTGTATATGAATCACGGTGATGTGATAAATAGTCATAATATGGCTACGTGCGACAAACGCACTACACGGTCAACATGGCAGAGGTGGGTGGATATCGTCTCCAAACGCAAAACACCTGAGGTCGACGGGTGGGTTGATGGGAGATGGTATTCACTTATACCCTCTCTTGTGACCGACTGGTTAGTGTGTCACTGTAGTCCTGATTCCTCGTCCGTCGCTGGTTCGAATCAAAGGACACCTGTGGACTTATTATCAACTAAAAATTCCCCTTGGTAACATATATGAAAATATATTACTTCTGAGGTAGAGTGAATTGGATACTAAAGGACGTTTATAAGCTTTCTGATTATATATATATATATATATATATATATATATATATATATATATATATATATATATATATATATATATATATATATATATATATATATATATATGTGTATGTGTGTGTGTGTGTGTGTGTGTGTGTGTGTGTGTGTGTGTGTATCTCTCTCTCTTTCTCAAGTACCTGCTTAATCGTTGATTGTTATTCTTCATCTTATTAATGAGCCTAGGTTGGTTCAACATACACTTTAAGATTTTTCAAGGCTGTAATTAATGTTAACGTCTCCTTTTCAATGGTAGAATAATTCTTCTGATACTTTTTCGACTTTGATGACATGAAACATACAGGATGCATAATATGGCAGTCATATTTATGAAGTAGAATAGCTCCAATTCCACAGTCAGATGCATCAACTTGTAACACAAACTTTTTATTGAAGTTTGGGGCCTTAAGCACTGGTTTTGAAGTTAAAATAGCTTTAACCATCTCAAGGATTCTTGACATTCTGGAGTCCAAACAAACTTGGTTTTCTGACTGGTTAAGTCAGTTAAAGGAGCTACCACGGCTGAGAAATTTGGACAAAACCAGCGGTAAAATCCAGCCATTCCCAAAAATCTTTGTAGTTGTTTTCTAGTAGTAGGAGGGGTAGCCTTACGAATACCTTCTACGTTAGCGCCAGGAGGAGTGAAAAGGCCTTTTCCAACTTCAAATCCTAAATATTGAACAGTTGCCTTCCCAAATTAACTTTTCTGTAAATTGATTGTTAGTCCAGCTTCCAGTAGTTTCTTGAACACCTTCCTTAAAATCTTCAGATGTTATTCCTAGGTGTTAGAATAAATCACAATGTCATCAAGGTACACACCCACTCCTATTGATCCTAGCAGTTGATCCATCACTCGTTGGAAAGTTGAAGGTGCATTCATCAGACCAAATGACAAGAAATTGTATTGGCACAGTCCAAAAGGAGTAATGAAAGCTGACAGCAGTTTGGCATCCTCATCTAAGGGAATTTGATAATATCCTTTCAACAAGTCTATTTTGGAAACAAACTTAGCTTGTCCAATATTATCAAGTAACTGATCAATAAGAGGTAAAGGATAATTGTCAGCCATACTGATGGAATTCAGTTTCCTATAATCAGTACACATCCTAAATGAGCCATCTGGTTTCTTCACTAACACACAAGGAGAACTGTAATGACGAACTGGGTTCTGCTAATCCATGCTGCAATAAATATTCAACTTCTTTTTTCAAAACATCTCAATGAAAAGGTGATACATGGTAAGCTCTCTGTTTAAAAGGCTGCCATCTTCTCTGATCTTTATCTCATGCTTTGTCAAGTCGGTACACGTAGGTACATCTGCAAAAATCTCAGGGAAACTTTGAATCATTTCACTTAATTCCTTGCTTTGTTCAACACTCAGATGTTTTAGTTTGTTCTCCAAATTTTCAATCATTGAAGAGTTGTTCATCTTGTTTTCAGCTCCCAATTTGTAGCCATCACCGTCCTCTGTAGATGAAGTTGTTTGGGTTATAGACACTGTTTCAGTTCTAGTCTCTGAGAGGTAAGGTTTCAAAAGGTTCACATGTATCTTCCTCTGTCGTTTCCTTCTTCCTGGTGTTTCAGTCACATAAGTTCGATCCCTTAACTTCTCTATTATCCTATAAGGACCTTGAAACTTATTGGTTAGGGGAATCTTTTCACTGGTAAGAACACTAGAACTTGCTGTCCAACACTATAATTTCTTAGCTTAGTCTTATCATCATATTTCCTTTTCATTTTCTCTTGACTTATTTTCAGATTTTCTAAAGAAAATTTTCTAATTTCTCTTAACCTTTTCTTCAAGTTCTTCACATATTCTCCTTGGACTTCCTTTTGATTTTCTTCCCAGTTCTCTGCAAGAATCTTCAACGGACCTCTCACGTCTCGACCAAAAATCATTTCATTTGGTGAACATCTCATACTTTCTTGGTAAGCATTCCTAACTTCAAATGACATCTAAGGTAAACCAGAATACCATTCTCCTCCTGATTCATTACAGTACTTTGTTAACATACTTTTCAAAGTCTGTTGGAACCTTTCCAAGGCTCCTTGAGTCTCTGGATGGTATGTGGATGATAACAGTTGTTTCACTCCTAACAAGTTCATCACATTCTGCAATAATTTTGAAGTAAAGTTAGTTCCTCTATTGCTTTGCACAATTTCTGGTATTCCAAACTTGGAGAAAAATTCCCCAACTTCTCAGCAGCTACCTTTGCACTTATACTTCCTACAGGAATCGCCTCAGGATACCTTGTTACTGGACACATTAATGTCAACAGATATTCGTGTCCTTTCTTCGTTTTGCTAAAGGGTTCTCCTCTAACTTCTATGGGTTGTAGGGGGGCTTTCTGAATAGTTTCATTCGGTTTTCCAGCTATCTGGCATGTATGACACTCTCTGCAAAATCTGCTAAAATTCTTGTGAAGCCCAGGCCAGAAAAAATATTTCATAATCTTCTCAACAGTTTTCCTGATTCCCATCTGTCCAGGCTCGTGTGCTACTGCTACCACTTGTTTCCTCAACGGATATGGGATCAAAATTTGATGATATTTCCCCCATTCCGCATTTCCTGGAATATCTGCAGGTCGATGCTTCCTCATTACCAATCCTACCTTTAGGTAATAACAGGTAGGAGTTTGTTGCATCTCTCCTTGATCAACAACTCTGAAGAACAAATCTGCCAGCGTTGTATCCTTCTTCTGCAGTTCTATTAACTTCTCTCTATTCACTTGACCAACTTCAAGGGTTGAACTCTGCTACTGTAGTTTCACTACTATCTTCAGGAACACTTTGACTGTGCTGAGTCTCTTCAATAACAAAGGATCCTCTTCTCCTTGGATACTTTCTTCATTACTAACACTAGGGAAATCTTCACTTTCCTGGAACAGCTCTTCGAAGATCAAAGATCCTTCACTTGATCCTTCTGGTGCAAGTAAATCCTCAGTTTCTTCACTTCCATACATAGTTCTCTTCACACTCCTGGTAGTTACACAACTTGGAAACAGGTGGGGATTTTTTGTCTCTATCTCTACCGTAGGACTAATCCTCAACGGTTTGTCTGCCACTATACAGCAAGGAACAAAGGGTACACCACCAACTTCATTACCCAGTAAAACATGCATACCTTCAGCACCAATTCACAGGAGAAATGTAAGCATATATGAGTTACTTCCTCTCCTCCTATACCCTTCAAAATAACTGAATCTCCTGTGAGATTCTTCTCCAACTGTGGGTGAACACCACGAACTACCACACTATGGTTACTTCCTGTATCACGTAATATCTTGACTGGTACCTGCACACGCAAGGAGGGAGTTGTCAGCATACCTTCATAGATATATGGCTTAAATGCCTCCACACTGTTCAGCCACTCACTGCTTGAAGTTACAGTTCCATTGGTTGCTAAACACTCTGCTTGTCTAGTCTCAGTATTTCCCACACTATTCCTCGCAGTTGGCCTCACCTGGTTACCCTTCACCACTTGTCCAACTGGCGTGGTCTACTGTTGCGTCTTACAATATTCTCGACTATATAGTGTCCTACTCTTCCACACCTGTGGCAAACAACGTTAGTCATCTGCATCTGTCTTGAGAAACTGGAAGGTTAGGGTTTACCATTCGATTGCTGAGGGGTATATCCTGACTTTGTACTGGCATAGCTATTAGAAGGGTTTCTCACACCAATATTTTTAAAATTCGAATGAGACCTATAACCTGTGAGTTGTTGGTTCTGGTACTTGACATTATAATTCCTTCTGGTAGTTATAATATTATAATCCTCACTCAGTGTAGCAGCGTTGTCAAGTTTCTTAACCTCTCTCTCTCTTAAATAAGCTCTTATGTGTTCAGGAATTCCTCTCAGATATTTCTCTGAGACTAATAATTCCTCAAGTTCATCCATAGACTTAACTTTAGCGACCTCCAACCACTGTCTGAAACATCTTACTTTATAGGCATAATCTAAGAAAGTCATCTTGTCATCCTTTCTCAAAGATCTGAATCTTTCATTGTAATATTCAGGGGTCATCTGGTAAACTTGTAACACATTGTGTTTCAGTACACTGTACTCTTTACACTGATCAGTTGATAGAGCTAAATAGGCACTTCCACCTTTGCCAATGAGAACACTCTGTAACAAGACTGACCATTTATACTGTGGCCATCCCATACCTGTAGCAACTTTTTCAAAGTGCTCAAAAAATTCCTCTGGAGCTTCTGTAAACTTTGGAATAAACGTCTGCACTCTTACTACATCAGGCACAGGGTCTTCGTTACCTTGGCTATAGTTATACAGGGTTACAGGTAATGTAAATCGAGCTCTGATTAACTCCAACTCCCTTTCATGTCTCGGTCTTTCTCTGTCTTCTTTTTCTCTATCAGCCTGCATCTGCAGCTTAAGCAACTTTTCTTCTGATTCTAGCACCTTCAGTCTACCCCAACTTTCTTCCGTTTCTAAACGTCTAAGCTCTGCCTCTGCATCACTGTTCTCATTCTCTTGCCCTTGCTTATATGTAAATTCCATCTTAGCTGCATTCAACAATTCATATGCCTCATTTAACTCTCTATCTGCTTTACCAGAGTCTATCAATGCCTGAATTGCAATTCATTTGATTTGTGCCTCAATCATACCACTAGTCACATTACCACTACAAGCGACTCCTAAAGCAATCCACTGTGCCTTAGTTGGGTTAGATTCAGATAACTTTCTGATGGATGGAGAGCCCAAAAACTCCTGAACTTCAAACAGAGCCATTCTCTCTAATTTACTCAACTAAATATTTTACAATACAATTCAAAATAACTATGTGGTCACTCTCCTATCAAAATATTTCCCTAACACCACCAGTATAAACCATAAATATATTGTCACGAAGTGATCAAGTACCTGGTTATTGCACAACTATTAAATCCAAAAACTTTACCTCACTTCAGCCAGATACCTGAACCCTCATAACAATAATATTATGACTGAACACTCTAAAGGTAACAGTGATCCCTTAAAACTTGCTTATCACTTGAAAAATCAATCTAAGTTTATCAAGTTATGAGTGAGGTAGTAACTATTAAGCAAGAAATATACTACAGGGAAAGGGCATCACTCCATCAAACAACTATAATTGTTTCCCTGGTCTTAATTCACTTCAGAAAAATTGTAAAGGAGAACAGAACATGTTTATCACTTACCTTGTGCATACACAAATAACCCTATTCAGTGGTGGTCAAAACTGAAACACTGTGCTTTTAAAACTTTAAATACAAAAATTTATTTATAACTTCAAAAGTTATAATTAGAATTCACAATCTGAAAAAAATTTACTATTACTTGAAAACAAAATAAGATTTAATTAATTCTTAAACAAGATTAATTCACAAAACTTTAATTTATCAAGAAATTATGTTAACTAAGCAAAATTCAAACTATTAAGATTTACTCCAAATTTGAAAAAGAAATCTTAACAAATGAAAATCACAACAAGTATGCAAAGTTAAAGTATCAACACATATAAAGTGCTAACTAAATCATTGTTAAACCACCAACAAAAAAATTTGGGTAACACTATGAAACTGTAAACACAAGAACACACAAATGAAATGTAAAAACAAGAACATAAAAAATACACAAAAAGTTTATCAACAATAATTTTACTAAGGGAAATTCTGTTTAAAGATTATATCTACCTTTTTAAAAGATTATATCTACCTTTTTGCCATGGTAAAAAATTAAGTAAAAACCACTTTACCTTATACAAGATTCTGCACACCATTACACAACTCCTTTTTCCTTTTTGCTGCAGCAATAACACTTTTATCTAAGGCCTGTTACTGTTAACTGTCTCTTATATCAGATTCTACCAAGGGAGCATTAAATATTAACAGTGACCATAACCTTACACTCTTCTACATGAAGAGAGAGAGAGAGAGAGAGAGAGAGAGAGAGAGAGAGAGAGAGAGAGAGAGAGAGAGAGAGAGCACCCTATCTTTACCAGGTCTCTGTCTGAACTAACTTTGTTCTCCCAAAGTCTTCTATGAGGTTAAACCTGGGTTGCCAGTTAGGCCTTTTTAGAAAGTGGTCATCCTAGAAGAAACAGGAATATACTGAGTTTCTTCCTCTACAATATGAATAAACAGAATTTCTTTCCAGCAGGAATAAACAGATAATTTATTCTCTGGCTCAAAGAGCTACATAGGCCTGCCTCTTATCTGAATGATTGACAGTTTCCTGTTTGAACACTTGTATGAACACAGAGGCTCTCCCAGTGACATCCTCTCCCTGGTCAACAAATATTATCAGGCCTTTCATCTCTTCTCCCTTTTGCATAAAGCATTTCCTGTGGTCACCCACCTGAGTAAACATTCAGCTCTGTACACACAGGCCTACAGGAAAATGTATCTTAGCTTATCACACAACCAACCAACCCTTGTAAGATCTGGTACTTAGCATCTCCCACAAACACTATTTTCAAAGCTATTACAGTCAATACATGACAAACACAAGAGAAAATATATAAGCATTGCACAAAAATACACATAGTACAAAATCACCTCTTTATATTTCACAACACGTGAGAAATATAAAATAAAATATATCAAAAATACAGAAAACATATTATTTTTATACAATTCACACATATCATAACACATATTATAATATATATATATATATATATATATATATATATATATATATATATATATATATATATATATATATATATATATATATATATATATATATATATATATATATATATATATTCTTCCTCTGATAATGCCAATTGCTCTTTATTCCACTTTATGGTTTATTATACACAATTATAACAGTGCGGGAATATGGGAAGCAATAAGGCAAAGGGGCCTATTGATCAGCAGAGCTGATACCGTGAAATTGGCAAACTTCATGTTTCACATGAAATAAAATCAGCATTTTACTAATCTTTTTGCTCTCTGGAAATTATTTAACTCATGATGTTACTACCATTACACATAGACACACACACATACACATGCATATATATATATATATATATATATATATATATATATATATATATATATATATATATATATATATATATATATATATATATATATGTACATCAGTGGGGAGGCGGACATAAAGACTTGTTTTAAAAAGGGTCAGTTTATTCCCGACGTTTCGTTTTCAGTTCAGTTTTAACATTGCCACTGAATAGGTTGGTCCAGATCTGCTTACTTTTTATTATTTCTTTATATTGTATATATATATATATATATATTTTTTTAGAGAGATTGTTTTGTTTTTTATGTTGTCCTTTTTAATTGTCCCTTCTATTTTTATTATTCTTTAAAAATTGTAATCCATTGTGCAATCCTATTTTTTTTTATTTTAATTTATATGATAGCCTTTTTGTAATTTATGTTATTTATTTTGTACAGCCCTCGAAAATGCAATGAAGCCATTACGAAACGTCGGGAATAAATTGACCCTTTTTAACAAGTCTTTATGTCCGCCTCGCCACTGTTGTATATCTGGTTGTGGCCACTGCTGTTTGATATATACATATAAATATATATATATATATATATATATATATATATATATATATATATATATATATATATATATATATATGTTATATATGTATATATATATACATATATATAGACATGTATATATACATATATATATATATATATATATATATATATATATATATATATATATATATATATATATATATATATATATATATATATATATATATATGTATACACACATATGTATATATAATATCTATATTTATATTTATACATATGTACATATATATTTATATATACATATACTGTATGTTTATACACACACACACACACACACACACACACACACATATATATATATATATATATATATATATATATATATATATATATATATATATATATTATCACATTTGTACGTGATTCATTTATCACACATTAACAAAGGTGGAAAATAAGAGGGTATAGGTACTGACTGGTTTGACTTTATTTCATGGCTTGGAAATAAAGTTGAAACCGGTCAGAACCTACATATCTCCTATTTTTCACCTGTAATGTGATATATATATATATATATATATATATATATATATATATATATATATATATATATATATATATATATATATATATATATATATATTACACATTTATTATACACACACACACACACACACATATATATATATATATATATATATATATATATATATATATATATATATATATATATATATATATATATATATGTGTGTGTGTGTGTGTGTGTGTGTGTATGTATGGGTGTATGTATGTATGTATGTATGTATGTATGTATGTATGTATGTATGTATGTATATATATTCATGAATAACGCCGCTAGATGACTAACTTTTAAGCCCTTACGGCAAAATACCAGGCAGTATGGGAGAGATGAATACCCATAGACATATAGTAGTGATAGGAGAATTTTTCGACCAGTAAGGGGCTCGTCTTTTTTCAATATATTAAAAGTTTCGGCTTTCATACACTTACTAGGATTAATATGCACAACGTCCTAGAATTTAGATCGTACGCTATTTAACATAAAAACAAATACCCTTGTTGCAGCTTCGCTACTGTCAAAGGCTGAGCCAGCAATATTGACCCCTTATAATCAAAATATGGTTTAAGATGAATGGCAACAACCATCAGCATCACTGCTTTGTCACTGTGTAATGATGATTTATATTTATTTTTTATGTACATCAAGAAATTTGTATCATCTTGTTCCGTGGCCGAGCTGATTTTTTTTTTTTTTTGAGGCAAACACTCTTTTTATAGTGGAGTAGCTTGGTAATATAACAGTTTCTTATCTCTCAAGAGCCTATATCCCTGGGGAGAACAGTTATATAAGATAGAGGAAAATATCGCTAACTCAGATGAATAATCCATCTTTTTAAGAGTCATTAAATGCAGTTGTTCACAAACAAAGTTCAGTACAGTAGTGTTTAAATGATGGTTCATCTAAAAGAATGGATAAAAATGGAATCACGAACTGAATAACACTAATGCTGTTGCAAGTTTTTTAACTCCTTTTATCGATATCTGGTCTAGTTAAGTTATCCAGTATCTTTTCAAGTGTATTAGTATCATGGACTTCTACAAGAATCTTGAAGCCCCCTAATCGATGTACTTTATTGTCTTGAACTAAAGCTTGCACTGTGCAATTATTCTTCATCATTAAGGACAGCATTATTTTTGGGCATGGGAATTGCGCAACAAGACAAACTGAAAGTCCTCGTTATTTTTTTTTTTATCAAAGTCCAATATTGAGTGTCTAAAAATTGTAGCTTCCCAAGAAGTTCATCAACAGAACTGAATAATCTAGAATTGTTATACTGAATGCCAACTGCAACACTCTGTTATTGCAGCCTGCGTTGCTGATTGCTCCTTCCTTGCTCTCTTCGAATCTGGAGATTGTCTTCGATGCGATGGCCCGGACAGATACGAGGGAGAGTTAGGTAACTGTGATGGAATGGCACCTTTACGAAGTTGTGGCAACTTCAGTTTTGTAGTAGAAGTTGTGCCAGTATTTTTGTCATAACAGGATTTTTCTTATCTAATATCCTCTGGCACGAAATGTAAACTGCAAATCTAAAAATAGATTTGCAGTATAATAAAACTCTTGCCCATTAACGAATATTAAAGTGTCGGAATATCACAGATAAATACATCATAGTAAGTAATTCAAATGTAGCTGTATAATAAGTTCATGATACTCCTAAGTTACGCATATTCGTTATATTGGCAAAAAACTAAACTAATTTTCCACAAACGATATTATAATTTCAATAGTACTGAGGTAAATGTCAAGCGTATTTATATACTCACTTTGCTATATTTGGTCGGGGTGTAGCTTTCCCGTTTTATGTTGACTTTGGGCCCTGTCTCATAATTCCCCTTGCAGTTTGGGGCAACACAAGGATAGGGCATCGTCACAAAAACACTCGCAAACTTATATTTAGTATCAATATCCCTTTTGTTCCATAAATAACACAAAAAAGTCAGTAATTCGCTCAAAAAAAATCAAGGGTGTGACCCCTTCTGAATTTAGATGAATACTAAAGCAGGTAGTGGGTAGAGGTCAGTCAGACTACCTTTGCTTCAAAAACCCCTGAGGACGTTTAATTCTCTAGGCCTTACGGCCGTATGCTAAGAGAAAATATAGGGACTATAATATAGACCCTATATTAAAATCCTATGCTTAGAACATATATAGGCCCTATAAATTTAGGGTTCCCTATAATTTAAGGGGTGGTTCCAATACTATTTAGAGGGTGGTCCAGACATGCCTTTCGCAAGCCCTATAAGTAAATAGTAGTCATGACATCAACTCTTTGCTGGTGGAAAACTCTGATATTATCAAAAGACGTCTTACAAAAATAATTACATATACAAAGAAAGAAAAGCTATTGTACAGGCGGACAAAACTCCATATTTTATGAACTCGGTGATGTTCCTCTCGGATTTCAAGTATAACAACATCAACAAGCTTCTGCAAAGTTAGACAGGTGAGAATTCCTTTGATTATTTTTCGAGTATTGTAGTACACTGATGTTAACTCGTGCAATATTTTCAAGGCATCATACTAGATCGTTCTGTGTGGTGTGAAACAAAGAAAGATAAAATAGTAGTTGCAAGTAAACTTGCAATTTGAATTCGTAAATTAATTACATTCCTCAATAGATGTGATAGCTCATGCATGGAAATGGTGTTGGTTTTTAACTGATGTTAAAAGGTTCGTCTTACATTACTTGTATATTTTATATATTTCAGCATGTACCGACAATTTCGTCATATCCGAAATCTTCAGCGCTATCAGCATGGCCACATACGAAGGGTTGTGACAGACAGAAGCAACCCATTCCATGCCATGACGGAGGAAGAATTTCTGATGAGGTTTCGATTAAGTAAAGAATGCACCCTTTCATTGATTGCACGGATAGAACATCGGCTGCCCCACGCTCTTACCAACAGAGGTAGGCATGAGCCGTTATCACATTGTTTTTATAAGTTATTTTATCGGTTTCTGATGATTGTGTTATTTGAAAGGTTATATGATGCTGCCTAGAGATAATATGATTAATACAGTAAAAGGATTATACAATTTTTATGTAAAAAAACATGAGAATTATGCCTGTACATGGTCTGAGTGAAGTATTTCATGATTTTTCTTTTCCACAGGCTGTCCTGTGCCTTCTCACCTGCAGGTCCTAATTGGATTGAGATACATTGCCACTGGAAACGACCAACTTGGTATCTCAGATTGGTGTGAAGTATCACAGCCTTTTGTCAGTAGATGTGTTGCCCAGGTACCCTATGCGATTGGAAGTTTGTGTGCAGAATTCATCAAGTTTCCAGACCAAGATAATCTTACTAGGACCAAGCATTAATTTATGACTATAGCTGGAATGCCAGGTGTAATTGGGTGCATTGACTGCACTCATATTGCAATTGAGATGCCAAGTCACCCACGTCCTGAAGTTTTCCGCAACAGGAAAGGTTATTTTTCATTTAATGTACAAGCAGTTTGTGGTCCTTAGTTGCAACTGTACAACATTGTAGCTCGGTGGCCTGGCAGTGCACATGACAGCAATATTTTTGAAAATAGTCGAATCTGTCAGGAACTCGAAGATGGTATTCTGCCTGGACACTTGTTGGGCGACAGTGGCTAGCCATGTCGTGAATATTTGTTGACTCCTCTGACAGCTCCTCATGGCCGTGGAGAGAACCGCTATAATGCTTCTCACATAAGAACACGAAACACTGTTGAGAGAGCATTTGGCTTATTAAAAAGATTTGCATGCCTTAGAAAGAAAATGACTTCTATGAGAAACACCAAACACATAATTGTTGCTGCTGCAGTTCTCCACAATTTGGCCATCGCCTACAATGTACCTGAGCCAGATAATGCAATTCATGAACTTCATAATCCACATGACCCAGAAGCCCAAGGAAACATAGAAGATGAACTGAGGCAGCAACCTCAAGCAATGAGAAATATCCAAGGAGTCTTGAAAAGACAGCAAATCATAAGAGAATATTTTGCTTAGGGAAAAATCACCACCACTAGGCTTGAAGTTGCAAAAAAAAAAAAAAAAAAAAAAAGTATAAAAAACAAATCCTAACACAAACTTTGTATTGTTTTTGGTCACCTTACTGTATATACAGCACAGGTTTGTAAATAAAGCAGAAACAGTTATTTGTAATTTTAATTTCCACAAAAATATACATATAGTAGCCAAAATATATTGCAGACTAGAGTAAAATGCACAAGTTCATCTTTGTAGTAATACAGTATATATATGTATATGTGTCTCCCTGAAGAAAAGAAAAGTAATAATGGCAGGTCATCGTGCAGTAAACACATTAATTAAATGCCAGTGATTAAACAATCTTTCTAAAATAATAATAATGCTTTACTTTATTCATCAAGTCCATTCTCTTGCAGACATTAACGCAAAACACCACTTCATCACAGCTAAAATATATATAATGATGTTGCACTGAAAAAATTGGTGACATTAGATCAATTTAAGGCATCAAGTTATCACATTTTTCTAGTTACTTGCCCTAGTTCCCTGTAACTTCCAACAGTTTCTTGCCTACATCAACCCAAATTTGATGAGCCTGGAGACGAAGGTTTGCATCCTCCTCTTCTCGTTTATATTTTTTTTTTTGGTTTTTCTTTTTAATTTCAATATCTAGCCTGAGGCTTTCCATGGTCATCTGATGTTCCTTTCGCTGCATCCCAAGAGATGCTTCGAAGCTGGCCTCTTGAGTGAACTTAGCAGTTCGTCGGCGCTTTCGGGCTGAGGTGGAATTTGATTGGCCAGGTGTTGTGTGCATTGTGATGTGATGTCTGTGGTATTTAACTGTATAGAGGTGGGTGTGTCTCTTGAAGTATTAGCTTTCTGTGAGGAGACTTTGCCAGCTGGTGTGCTTTGTGCTGTGTTGAATTCTGAGAGTTTGGGAGGTGTTTCAATGGAGTCCACAGAGTTGTTTGTGTGCTGTCCCATTATTTGAGTATCAAATGTTATCTCACACTCATGCCCATCATTTCTTATTCCAATCACAGTATGTGGTTGACCTGAAATGGCAAAAAAAAAAAAAAATTATAATACTGATATGATTATACTGGAAAAATTACTTTTGCAAACTGTAGGGCTACTAATTTATCCTAGTTCTATAAAACATTCCTTAAAAGTAGAGTAAATATTAAAGTAATGAATGATTTACCTATTCCTAATAGTAATTTCACATTTGTGGGTCATACCATGTTAAACATATACAGTATACTTGTGCAGTAAGTTAACAATTCAGAAAATAGGTTAGGTTACAGTGAAATTTGAGAAAATTCCCTATGTGACAAGAAGAGAGGAGTTGCCTAGACCCGGTTAACTGGGGGGCTGTGCACCCCAGGCTCCCCCTTTTTTATTCAACAGAGTTCCACCTTTATATCCTTACATTTTAGGCCAAGATAAACAACTTTTCTTCTATAATTTCAACTACATTGACTGCGTTCTTGCGACTTGCAAGAATATTACCAAATAGGAGCTAATTTTACTTTTTTACAAATTGATAGGTGGGGGATATGTGTAAAACAAGTGATTTCCTCTCAATTTTATAGGTAAAAATGAATAAAGTATTTGAAAGAAAATCAATAATATATGCAAAGCATTCTAGCAGAGCTCTCTGTAGAATGATCAAAGTAGGACTTACCAGTACTCTGAACTGCATCACAGTCCAGTTCATTCTCCTCACCATCAAGGTCATCTCCAATGATAGAAAGAATTTTTGCCGTCTCTTCATCTTCAGGCTTTGGAGGAGCACCCCCACCTGTCCTCATAGTCTCCCGCTTATGGACAGCATGCTGTTTCTTTGCTCTGAAAATGTTACAAGAAAGTTAAGTGGTTAAATGAATATCTTTGTTCTAAACAATTAGGCTAACCAGTATATAGCCTGAAATTAAGACCAAAAAATTAGGCTAACCTGTATGTACCTGAAATTAAGACTAGTACACACTTCGGGTAGTTTACAGTTTCATTGGGCAGTCTGTGCAATTCCTTCTACAAGGACCAATCCCTTCGCCAAGGTTAGAAGTTCTGTGACCCCTGGCATTATAGGAACGGTTAGGTGTAGTTATGTTCACAGAAAGGGAGGTGTCATGGGTTTAAAAAAGCGCCTTCGGCCAGGTTAGAGCATGAAGCCCATGTTAGGTTAGGTAGGTGAGATATGGTTAGGTCAGACTGTTTGTATTCGTCCGCCATCTGTACCAGCCAGGAAACTGGCAGACCATATCCTTGCCCAACAAAAAAACTGTAAGCACTCCCAAACTAGACTCATTCTTAAGTGAGGATTATTTTATTATTTTCCTGCTTTGTCTTCCCCATCCAAAACCCAGGTCCTCACCTACCATTTAGATTCTTAGGTGGTTGTAGATTTTTGTATATTACAATGATATTTAATGTATATATTAGGGTGTCTTTTATTATTTTAGCTACATGGAACACCAAATACTGATGTGGACCTGTTGTAAAGAATTACCTATAAACCTAACTGAGGCTTAGCACGTATAGTATATGAACCTGATAAACTAAGGTACATCACTGATAAACATTCCTTTAGCGGCAATAAGAATTTATTTGTACCAAACAAAGGTTAGCCTGAAATTGCTGCTCCCCATTCGAAAAGTATGTTGTTCCTTACATATAGCCTATACAAAACTAGCCCTCACCAATCCATTAGCTGATGCACGTAACTTTTCCGATTCTATTGTGAAATGTAATGTTCCGAAATTCACCATGTATGCCTCGATACCATATACGCACTCTGACTTTCTTAGATCCAAAGTCAAACAAATCATTGAAAAAGAGTTTGGATTTCTAAAACTAAACTTAATACCTATGAATTCACTAAAGATTGGCGGCTTTTTTAATTATAAGGACAAGCTACAGACCTTTATGAAGTCCAATATTATTTACAAAAATTTGAATGCCCAAGATGCCTTGGTAGTTATATTGGCTCATCAAAGAGAATGTTGCAGGTCCGTTATTACAGCCACTTAGGTTTGAGCTACAGAACTGGCTCACGAATTACTAACCCAGATTTTCTAGTATTAGAAATCATGCCGTTCAATGCAAGGTTAATATTGATAGAAAACATTTTTCCATCCTGGGAACTACCAAACAATCGGCTTACTTAACGACCCTTGAGCCTTTGTTTATTAAATGTCATGCACCTCTTCTAAACTCCAACGTGTCTTCTTCTCCTTTGCACTTGGCCTAAGTGTACTCTGGGCATGCGTGAGCCTGTGGTCTCACTTCGTCTTTCCCCTTCTTTTGATTAGGTAGACTAAGAGAGAAAAGAAAAAAAATCTGCTTTCTTTTTACTTTTTTATATATTTTGTAATTTTAAAGAATGTAACTGCTGTTTTTAATTTAGCTTTTATTTTGAGTTTGAGAATTAATACGTATTTTTCAATTTTACAGACCGATGATGTGTTTAAGTAACACGAAACGTTTCTATCAATAAATATGCAACTGTTTTGTTGACTGTCGTCTTCTTTGACTCCTGCTTGTTGTTTTAAATATATATATATATATATATATATATATATATATATATATATATATATATATATATATATATATATATATATATATATATAAAGAGAGAGAGAGAGAGAGAAAGAAAAAGCGAAAGATTTTCATGTAACTCAGCCGTTATGCAACACAAACAAAGCCTCTTTTCTCCTCGAGTTTCAGCAATTGACAGCATTTTCGTTCACGAATCCTTCGGATCTTTGAATAATTCATGGCAATTCCTCTTCCGCCTCACGGAATCAGTTCATCACTCAAAGTAATGCTTCCCTGTCCTTCAGGACTCCGTGACGTGACAGGGGCCAGCCTTCTACTGATACAAAGGACGTCAGTTCAGGCGACTCTTTTCGAAGAATGAGTATGGCTGGTTCTTTCATAGTTGTGTTACGCATTATTATTATTATTATTATTATTATTATTATTATTATTATTATTATTATTATTATTATTATTATTATTATTATTATTATTACTAATATTTTTAGAATTATTATTTTTATTATTGTTATCTATATAATAATAATAATAATAATAATAATAATAATAATAATAATAATAACGAATATGGCTGATTATTCATAATTATATAACTCATTATTATTATTGTTTTTTTCTTCCTGCTTATGTTTTCGTGTCTTTATATTAGTTTCCTCCTTTAAAGACATAACATGATTAGCAGATAAACAAGTAGTTTTATCACTCTTTTTGTTATTGAAGTCAAACCTCGTGCTTTCAAGGTTTCTTCTTGCTCCTTCTAAAGACGTTTGATTAACAGATAAACAAGTATTTTTATAACTTTTTTATTTAAATAAATGTCATACTTTAAAAGACCTCCTCTCACTTCTGTTTTTAGTGCTTTTATAATGTTCTCCTTCTAAAGACATTTGATCAGCAGATAAGCAAGCGGTTTTATCATTGTTTTATCTAATTTAAATATCATTATTCAAAAGGATTCTTCGTGCTTATGGTTATCTTGTTTTTATAATGTCCTCCTTCCAAAGACATTAGATGAGCAAATTATTAAGCAGTTTTATCACTAGCAATTTAAACTGAACGTCATACTTGAAAAGGATTCTTCCTGCTGCTGGCTTTAGAGCTTCTCATAATTTTCCTCTTTTAAAAGACATGCCTGTCGCTCCCTTCTTCCCATCTTTTCCTTTTTCCGTTTCTTGGCTTCAATTGGGCCAAAATGGGAACATACATACATACATACATACATACATACATACATACATACATACATACATACATACATACATACATACATACATACATACATACCAAGGCCAAAACCCGGAACAGCATTTTACACGACTTTATTGGGACATATTTCGAGCAGTACTCTCACTCGTTACCAACCTACAAAATGAAAATGACGATATTACCATTCTTATAATAAAATTCAAAATAATACAGCAAAAATTACTATAAAAATGATAAGAATACGATTAAAAGATGGCTAATCAAAATGAATAAATGATGAAAATAAAATAAAGCAAAATACAAAATTTAAGTCTCAAAAACGGAAGGTACAAGGCACAACAAACACTAATCAATATACAGAGCAGAGATAAGGGAGAAGAAGAAGAGGATCAAGGTAAACAAGTTGTAGTCAAAACTACTCCCGAGTTTTCTTAAATTTTCTTTGGAATCTGAGATTTTCACTGGAAGGAAATGAGGTTATATTTACTCAAAAGAATCCAAAATAGTAAACATATAGAATATTCAATCAATATGAAAACCTAAATTTACCTGATTTGTTCGCATATTACCAGGTTCATGAACAGATTTCCAAGGATTCTTTTCTGTTCCTTTCATTCAATAAATCGAGAATTTGCGTTGTGTTCATATATACAATTTAATTTACCATATCCTGTGATCGTATAAAATCATTGTTTGACCAGAAATAGATTATTTATATTTATTACTAACCTTAAAATATTTATTGTAAAGTTTCCTATCCGGCAATCCGAAGAATAATCCTATTCATTTTACAAATGCCTGCCAGTAACAATATCTATAGTGCATGCATGCCCTTCAATATTATCACCTCAACAAAACACTTATAAAATCGTAAACTTAGCTGTAGCACATGATGGTAAGAACTCCTCTCGAAGCTGTGTTAATTCCCTTTCCCCTACATTACGAGATACCGTAGGGTAACAATGACCCTCACTGTTAAACAACTGAGCCGGTACTGTCCGATTCTAACTCAAATCAGTCAGAGCTGACTGAAGTCCACGCATGCGCGACCCGCATTCGCTAACGACATTCCTTAACAACTCGTTAAAGATTGCTTAGAGTCAAACAACCATTGAGTGTATTTTACTCTTCAAAAAACACTTGACACAAAGAAATATTATATTATTACAAACAATTCAATACAACTTATATAATTTTCTACGCATCCCGCATTGCATAATGTTCATAATATTTCCCTTACAAAATAAAAGATAAATGACTGCTTACTGGTCTTTATAAATGCACTATCGTGATTCCATCTTGAGTCACGATACACTCCCAGCAAACAGAAACAATATTTACAGTTATAATTGTCCCGCTTGAATAAGGGTTCTTCTGGCCTCAGTAGCCGCCTGTGCCGTTTTCCTGATTGGTCGGGTGCTCTTGTTATCAGATTTTTCTCAGATATGACAACATCAGTCTCTTGCCATAATTCCAAAGGATATAGCTTGACAACAGGTCTCATTACCTGACCTTGTGGGGTTTTTAAAGTAACCACGCGTAAGACATCATCCGGTCCCACGTGTAATTTGACAATCTGACCGAGCTTCCAACGACTTCTCGGTCCTTCATCGTGTTTCAACACAACATCTCCCATTTTGGGCCAAAATTCGTGTCTGATTCCCGCCCGATGAGTTTCTCGGAGAGAAGTTAAATATTCTCTCTCCCACCTTTTCCACAGGTCATCACATTTTTTCGTGATGTACAAAAATCGCTTTCCAACATCCTTATTTTCTCCATACAGAGGATCCTTAGTTTCATCTTTCCAATCTATGACTTCCCTAGGGAAAGATCTCAATCTACGTCCTAAAATCAAATGATTGGGCGTCAGAATATCCAACTGGTCTAGATCTCCCGGAGTATAACTTAAGGGTCTGTCATTAATAATTGCTTCAAGTTCAGTCACAACACAGGAAAGTTCACTAAAGCTGAGAAAGGCCTGACCTATTACCTTCTTCAGACATGTTTTCAAAAGACCAATCAATCTTTCCCATATAGCTCCAAACCAAGGTGCTCTGGCTGGTATGAACTTCCATTTACATTCGATAGCATTCAGGTGTTCTTGCACTAAGGAACTTTCTGCCATGTTTTTTCAAATAATCTGAAGCCGATACAAAGGTAGTAGCATTGTCACTTAGCATTAAAGAAGGAAATCCCCGACGGCTACAAATCTTTCGGAACACCATAAGAAACGAATGGCAGGACAGATCTTTTACTAATTCGATATGGATTCCTCTAGTAACTGGACAAGTAAACAACACAATATAGGCTTTTTCAGGATTTTGATGTTTCTCCTTGGTTAACAACGCTCCTGTATAATCTACCCCTGTAACGCTAAAGGGTTGTTTTTCTCTGCACCCGAAATTCTGGCAATGGTGGAGCAATATTCACACGGTAGGGTCTCCCTTGTGTTTTCTTACAGATTATACAATGATGTATTACACTTTTGGATAATTGGCGAAGCTGTGGGACCCAGTATTCCTGTCTCACACTTGCCACGGTTGCATTTACTCCCATGTGAGCTTGTGAACAGTGATGCTCCCTTACTATCAATCTTGTGAGAAAACAACTTTTGGCAGCAAGATTGGGAATTTTATTTCCGCCGCCTGTGCGACATGTTCCAATCTTCCTCTGCATCTTATAATACCTTCTTCCAAGAAGAGATTCAATTGTACTAATAAGGTCAATTTTGAAACTTTATCCCCCCTTTCCAAAGCTTTATATTCTTCCGGAAAGTATTCCTTTTGTAAGAGTATAATCATTTTATTTTTAGCTTGTTGAAGTTCTTCCAGGGTTAAACTTCCAATTTTCCTACAGCCAGTTGATTTGCAATTGTGAATAAATCGCATTATCAAGCTATAGTTTTACAAAATTTATCCACTCTACTAAATCTTTCCCAGGTCAGCAGATGGGTTTTCACTGTTCCCTACAAGATGGACCTGTGTTTGTGCTTCTTTCACCCATGTCCTGTCAATAGGATAGGTGTGGTTTTCTGATTTTAACCAGGAGGTCCCTCCCACCAAAAGGAGTTATTTCTTACTTCTTCTGTCTTTTTCCTCTAGTAATCCAGTCACTAGGGTTTTCTGAAGATGGGACGTAAGAAAAGACGATCCCATGCATTATAGAGTTAATTTCCAATACTCTGTTTTTCACAAATACTGGCAAATTATTCTTTGTCACTAACCATCCCAGGGCAACTTTACTATCAGACCAAATTATTATTTTCTCAAATTTATTTCCTTCAAAAGTTTCAACTATAAATTTACACAATCTTGCACCTAACAACAAAGCCATTAATTCTAATTTAGGTACAGTCAACTCTTTAATGGTGCTACTCTACCCTTTGCCATAATCAGAGACGAAGTTTTCCCACTTGCTCGATAGGCCACACAACCATAAGCTGTTATGCTAGCATCACAGAAAATGTGGAGATAATCCGCTTTCTCCAGATTAGTGCTTCTGGAGAAGGAAATACTGAGACTTTTCTTTAAGTCATTGGACAACTCATTCCACTGTTTTAATAAAGGAACTGAAAGTAGATCATCCCATTTCAACTGCTGTTTCCACAAATCCTGCAAGAATATTCTAGCTCGTATCGTAATAGGGATAAGCACTCCTAAAGGATCATAAATTTGGGCAATTGCACTTAGAATTTCATGTTTTGTTTGACCGGTCTTAAGATGATTAGGTGTTATTGTTAGTTCATCACTAGAGATGTTCCAATTTAAGCCTAAGACTTTATAGGTTTGTTTCTCTTTTGATTTTATGTGATAGGCATCCGCGACAGTATTCAAAAGATCACTATTACTAGTCCATTCCTTTAAATACAAGTGCGCCTGTGCAAATATTTTGTTTGCACCAAAAAATAAGTTTATCAATTGATCTTCACTGTTGGACGTAAATTGAAGGTTGTCCACGTATAATCCCCTCTTCATCATATCCACCATCTCAGTACAATTCGTATCTTTTCTAACAGCTGCCAGATGTGATTTAATAGTGGCATTCAACAGAAACGGAGAACACGTAGCACAAAACAACACCACCCTAAACCTATATATGATTAACTCGCTATTTGGATCCGTTGGGTCTTGCAACCATAAAAACCGTGTGTAGTTGCGGTCTTCTTCTCTCAATTGCACCATAAGAAATGCCTTTTCTATGTCACTAATACAAGCGTAGTTGTTAGTTCTGAACTGCAATAAGAATTTGAGCAAATCTGTCGTAATATGTGGTCCAGTCCACAGACAGTCGTTAAGACTCAATCCATTTTTACCTTGTCTCCAGGAACAGTCGAAAACTATTCTGATTGGAGTGGTGACACTATCTTTCTGTACACTATGATGTGCTAGATAATGACAATTTTCAACCGATTTGCTTTTATCTACCCTTTCAATGAACCCCCTATCCTCCTGATCCTTCAGGATTTTTTGATAGTGGTTCAGGTAGGCTTCATCTTTCTGAAATTTCGCACATTGTTGTTTAACCCGGCCCAACGCCATGCCATAATTGGATGGAAGCCTTGGCTTATTAGACTTCCATGGTAAGGCCACAACATATTGCTTCTCCATTTCAGAATATACAATGGTATTTTCAGTCTTCTAGAACCTTTCGATCATGTTCTCTCAATTCATTGCAGTCAATACCTACTTTATCTAAGTTCCACAAAATATCCAAATCATTCTTTACATCATTATCATATTTATGAGTAGCTTCAATTACTTCCTCGTTAATTGCTAGCTTTAACACAGTTACCTGGGTTTCCTGCACTGGAGGAGCATTACAGGACCCTGTCACAACATATCCAAATATGGTAGGTAACAATATCAATTTCCTAGCTTTTCTGAATCCGGGGTGTAAAATGTTATAGACATTATCAACGCCTACCAACATATCAATGGGTGCTTGCTTGTCCACAGGCAGATTGAAATCTTTGTCCGCTAGACAAATTTTGGTTTTACACAACGTTTTCAAATTTCGTTTAACGTTGAATTTCTTAGTATACTCTGGTAACTCGTCTACCACAATACAATCCATAATAATCAATCTACCCTTATAAGGTATGGAAACACTCACCGTCTCATACTCGTTCACAGGTTTGCTTGTCAAATAACCCTTAAGACAATTTTCTCCGTGCCTTTAGATCTATACTGCACGTCCTTAAGTGCTGACCTTCTGATAAAGGTTCGTTCCGCACAAGTGTCCAATAATCCACGAAGGCGTACTAAATGTCTTCCCTTTACCCTTTAACACAATTGTGGCTGTTGGTAGAATGGACCTCTGCTTGGATTTCTGACCCTGATCACTTACGGAAAGTGTTCCAACTTGCACACCATTATTATTAGGTTTACTTGCTGGTTTATTTGCGGATTTAATTGTTGATTTACTTGCTGGTTTACTTGGTTCGCTGGTTTGTTGTTTATCACACAACACACCATGATGTTTTAATCTACATCCGTTTCCACAACTTTGCTTCTCACAATCTACACTAAAGTGTTTATTCGATGCACACACAAAACACAATCGTAAAAACCCGAGACGACTCAGTCTCTTATCCCTACTGGAATAAGTTTTACACTGTGTCCACCAGTGTTCGCCTTCACACAATGCACATTTTCTTGCTTGAGAACTAAATTTATTCACATTTCCTTTACTCTTAGGTCTAACAGATTGTGATTGATTCACTGTGAATGTAGATATTGTTGATAGAGTTCCAGGTTTATTTACATCCACTGAGACGAAAGATCTTGATTGTGAATTTCTTCTTCTAGATATTTCTTAAATGTGTCAAATACTAGCCAATCATCTCACATCTGCGTTTTACAGTTTCACTAACACTCTTAGGCAACTTACCATAAAGCAAAATAGTGTAAAGCTCATTTCAACTCCAGGTTTTCACTCTCCAACGATCTTATCGAGCATTCAAAATTTGCTCTGAATGTTTGCAATGATTCTGAATTAGCAGATGGAGATTCCATTTCTAGTAATCTTCTTACCAGAACTCGCTTGATCTCATCCCTTTTCCCATAAGTGGCTTGGAGAAGAGATATAGCTTGTGAATAATTCGCAGCTTCCAACTTAAATCCTGAAATCAATTTTAGAGCATCTCCTGTGAGTAAGCTTTGCAGATATGAAAATTTCTGAATTGGCTCCAAGTCCCTCGCTGGTGTACCGACACATTGTACAATTCCCAGAAGGAATTCCACTTCAACACATCTCCAGTATAATGTGGAGATCCAATTTCGGCAATCTAATATTAATCTTAGGTGTGGTCGGAGGATTTCCAGGAGAACCGCTTCCTGATATCGCTGTTATGGCATTGATCAACTTATACCAATGTTCCCCAATTACTACTTCATACTCTGCTTGCTCTTCCACCTCATTCATTCGTTCTTCTTCAGTGGTTAAAGCTAATATCTTCTCATTCAGTTCTTGCACAGTCTTCATTTGTTTTATAAATAAATCTTTAATTGAAGACAATGTATTGACATTACCTGCAGCAATAGCAGAGTCTATCTTATTTATCCATTTGGTGATTACACTTTGTAACCGCCTCGTGACCTCACCAAAGCTTCTGTCCGTCATTTTCCCAATGATAATTATCAAACCAGCTAAAACCAATAAAAATTTTCAAATTTTCAGCAATTTCAACAAACAATGGTTTATGCAAAATATACAATTTAAGTATTTTCAACAATTTTCAATTTAATATATAACCACCCCATTAAATGCAATTAATTAACACACTTCAAGAGAAATTCACTTCTTCAAAACTTACCACAATAATTATATACAACTTATAACTAATGCAATGCTAGATGCGTAGTCCCTTATCCCCACCCCACTTGGTCCACTTATGCTATTACCATTCTCCTGAATCAGCATCACTGCTGACTCTTTCATATATTCTTCCCGCCAGTGTTTCAGAGGCTTCTTGAGTTAAATGAACTCCATCATTGCCTAGATCCTTCTCAGTGAGACCATTATTAATGATATAATAACCGGTTGACTTACGTAGCCTTTGGTTCAACCTATTTCGACTTCTTTGATATTCGTTATAGATTACATATCTCAGGCTTGTACGGGGTTCCACAGTAACGATATAGACTATCTTTACTCCATCCACATTGAGATATCATTTGCAAGTTCTATGATATTATTCCTAATATCATTTGTTGATTCAGCATCTTCACTATCTATATCATTACTTCCTACAGGGTTTAGCTGCTTTATGTCCTTGGTGTTTATGTAACCAGTTTTGTTGTTTTGTAGTGGTAGGTCCAGCAAGGACCATGTTGGCTGGTCTCCTTCACAGTAGAGAGGTTCACCAGCAGTGAAGGAAGGCCAACCGATGTTAACCAGTTTCTTTGAAGAGGATTACTTCATCTTCAGTACAGTCAGACTGCCCTCTCTTCTTACCTTCTGCTTGTTCTTCTGTGGCTTACCAAAGTGGGTAAGTGCATGAGGGTAACCAACCAGCCCACTCTCTCTGACAGTATTGACCCAGGTGTGAGTGCTTAGCTCTCCCTAGGTGAAACAGTGGCATGAGTTCATGGTTCACTACTGCCTACCAGTGCTTCATTGGCAGCTTGCTTGAGACATTTCTGTCCCTTGGTATTCAAGTGACCCTTGCTAGCCATTTAAAGTGAAGGCAGTTTGTTTTGATTGAACAATGCATTAAGAGGAAAAGCACAGACAGAGATATATAAAAGTAATTTATGAAACAATGATAAAATAGGATTGTTTTCAGTGAGAGAGAATTTATTTGAAAGTATATATTTAAAAAGTATTATAAAGTAAAACTAATTAGTGTTTAGTAACCAATTCGATTAAAAGGCCATAGCTTTATTTTATTGGCTTTGTCATGAGAAAGAAAAGTTTGTATGGCAAGTTTATTGATTGATTGTTTGAGAAAGATAGTTTTTTTTTTTTTTAAAGTGACTGATTGTGGAAAAGGTCATAGGGTTATGTCATAACAAATGGAAATGCTATAATTTTCCATACACTTGCCACTATTTATGTAATCTATGATATGCTCAAATTTCCTTTGCAATACTTCATCTCACAGCACCGTGTGATGGCATTTGTGCATGGCTTTGTCCCTCTCAGTTGATTAATTCCATTGTGTACTTTTTTATGGCCAAGTTTTGACAAAAAATTTCCATGATGCTGCAACCACATGTGAATTACTTTAAATTGCATTCCCCTTAATCCCAGCTCCTTGACGATGTTGGGGGCTTAGGGATACACTGCAGGGAGAGTATGCTCTTTTACGCCTACTCTCTCTGCTGTGGATTCAACTAAACATTGGGACCTTTAACTCTTTTACTCCTCCTCCTATTAATTTTCCCCTTCCCTTCTTCCTCTTTCATTGACGACCTTGGCATGGCATTGAATTATGGACACCACTGCTCTTTTAACTTTGAAGGAGGGCAGAGTTAGACAGCATGCCGCTCCACCCATGGAATTAGAGCACCCGACGTGGTTGAGTGAGGGGAAATTTCTATGTTGAACAATGCCCCTCAGTACTGGGTCCAATCACGACAGACCGACATCCTGAGGCACCGAGGGTATGGTGTATATCCAGTGGAGGATGAAATTTATAATATTCGTTGCATGGCGAACACATCAAACCTCCCAACAACTTCTGACATGGCAGTGGACTGTTCACAGGAGAACTCAGTGCATGAAAATCAAGGTGGCATTAAAACCCTAATACTGTATAATAAGCCTAAAAGAAGTAAATATCGTCATGACAACACATTGACTCGCTTCAACTCCCTCTTTGGGAGTGGAAGTTGGTCAAGGGTTCTAACTTTGGAAATGGAACAAAAAATTTCAGCCATAAAGTTGGAAAACTACTTATTAAACAGACATTCAACGGCAGAAATGTAGTTGAGACCAATAAAAGGAAAGACGTGGCTTATAGAAGCCACAACAAAGAGTCAGTCTGAGGTATACAGTAAACCCCCGTATTCGCGTTCTCATGATTCACGGACTCACGCATTCGCGGGTTTCTCTGTGGAACATATCTAGCCATTATTCAGGAAAATCTGCCATTCAAGTAGTATTTTTACTGAGAAATATTCACTAATTACTGTATTTTCATATAGTTTTCATGAATAACTGCACTTTTTGTGATAAAACTATTAAAATACTCAGGTATATGCATTTTTACAGGGTTTTTCTGTGTTTAAACTATCGAAATGGGCAGTTCTAAGTGTTTTAGAGGGGTTTTAAGTATTCGCGGATTTTAGCTATTTGCGTGGGGGTGTGGGGTACGCATCCCCCGCGAATACGGGGGTTCATCATATCTTAGGCTACAATAGATAATATAATGTAAAAATAAAAACATGACAACTAATGAATAGCATTCAGGGACTATTAGGTTGGAGAACAGTGACAAACTAATTGAAGAGTATTCTGGGTCTTTTAAAAAGAGATATCCTAGAAGTCCAAGATTGTGAGGTATATAATATGCTGAGTAAACAAAGAAATAAACAAGTGGTTAAAATCACAAAAATAAAAATCGTTCTGAAAGTCAAGATCTACCTCAGAAATGAAAAATTTTATGCCAAACAGAGAATTAAGACCATAAGTCCTAAAGCCATCACAATATCAGAGTTGTAGTAAATATGGGCATGCAAATAAATATTGTCGAAACGAACCTGTATGTAAGTGTATTGTGGATCCAAAGAACATGCCACACTGGAAGTGTAGTGAACCAAAATGTACAGACTGTGGTCAAGATCATTATGCAAGATCCAAAGAATGTATGTATTATATATACAATACAGAGTTGAAAATATTACAAGAAAGAACTGGGATGTCTATAAAAGAAGCTAAATTACAATTGAAAATGAGAGGAATTCAAGATCCAGCTAAGAAACTTACATATTCTTCAATAACAAGAACCAATATGAAACAAAAACGCATACAGACAGAAGTAGCGGAGCATAGAAAAATAAATCTCAAGAAATTAATGGTAAAGCATCAAGAAATAGGTACAAATGATATGGATAATATTTTATCAAATTCATTTGAAATATTAATGCAAATAGGACCACAAGAAGATACTACTACAGAAATATCAGAGGAAAGTTGTGATGGACCAGAAATTAAAGATAAAAAGAGCCTTTGGAGAGAACGCCACCTAAAACAAAGAAACCAACTATTATTAGAGAAACATCGGGTAAACCAAAGATAAAGGATATGAGGAAAGAACAAAAGAAAAAACACCAAGAATATACCTTTATCTCCTCAAACAATAGTAAAACCTACGGAGGCAGGTATCCAAAACATGAAAGAAGTACAGTAGAAGAGGACCATACCCTAGATGATAATATTTATATCAAGGAAGAAGAGATTACTCCATCACCAGTAATTGATACAAGAGCCAATGAAACAAGAAGTATACATGAATATACGTGTTTTGTTGAATTGTGCAATGATAACGTAAACATAACAAAAGATGGTTTAACAAATAAGAAATTTTATGAAATATAGGAAAAAAGAAACCACTAACTCAAGCACCCATAAAAAAGGTTCCATATGCATCGAACACTTAATATATTATAAACAAAAACAAATAAATTTTGTGAGTAAGTTATTAGAAAAAATCTGAGTTGATAATACAAAAAAAAAGCAAAACTACTGCTATAACATAATACTTTCAATAGTTATATTATACAATGGAATATAAATGGTCTACAGACCAAGTTACATCTGTGAGAAATACAACGATTACTAAAAGAATGTGAACCAATGATATTATGTTTAGAACATGTCAAAAGAACTGTATCAACAATAGATATATACACCATAACATCTGCATCACGAGAGGAAGAAGGAAATTTAGGTACAGCCATATATGTACAAACAAAGCAGTTTATGATAAAGTACATGTGAACATTACTGACTCACAAATATCAGGTATTAAAATCTGAATAAAAAATAATAATTATATAATTTATAATTTATACAACCAACCTAATAAAAATTATGACACTGATAAACTTAAAGAATTCCTTAACAATGCCAAAGAACCTACATTAATAGTAGATGATTTTAATGCTCACAACCCAATATGGACTAATTGTACAAAGTCAGATAGAACATAAAGTAAAGTACTGTAGAAGAATTCATGGATTTAAATGACGTGCTGTGTAAATGGTAACGAAATCAGCACATATTTCAAGCATATGGAACGTTTTCCTCAATAGACTTAACTCATGCCTCAAACTATAGTAGATGAGATTAGACTGGGAATACACGATGACTTGTACACCATGATTTCTCAATACACTTCTAATATTATAAAACAATCCTGCAAAACATGTCCCTTAGTATGACACTTACAAAGCAGATTGGGAGCGATCTGAAATGCACACTAGGAATATCCCACCATTTGAATGTTTAAAAGACTGTAATGAAACTAACAAATTTCTTGTTGATTTCATTAAAAATGCTGCAATAAAGCAATACCAAAATCAAAATCTCATCTAAAACACAAAGCTCCTTGGTGGTCTGATAAGCTAACAGAATTAATGAAAGTAAAACACTCGGTAGGCAGACAACTAGATAATTTAAATAAAATTAATAAAACTTTTCTGATATTAGAAGGAAATTTACAAAAAGTTATTATATTATTAGAAATTTATACATTAGAACCTCTATACAACAAAATATCTGCAAAATTAAAAAATGTAATTCAGGGAAGAATTATTTCTTGGAGGAAATGTTTCAGATCTCTCTAACAATACTCCCACAAAAAAGGGAAAATTTCAGGAAAATAAATAGTACCCATGTTAAACCACCTAAACATGCTACATTAAAAGATGGTAAAAGAATATACTAGGAGAAAAATTAGCAAATGTAAGCAGTGATAAAAATTTAGCTGAACACATTAGCACAAAGAAAAATAATTTAGAATAATAAGCTTTTAAACAATAGAAGTTTTATTTTATAATAGACAATTTTAGTATATTAGAATATGCTCTCTTGAACACAATAAATCTTCTATTGGAGGTGATAATATTTATTTAAAGGACACATGTATGCATTTCATAGCTTCAATGCTTTAAGGTGATGAAAGAATTTTGAGCGAGATGGTACTGACTGAGCCACAGTTGCAAATCTTGTATTCAGCAAATAGTTTGATTCCTCAAAGTTCTCTCCGCGAGAAGCTCAACAGCAATATTGGCTGCATCAGATGACTCCGAGCTGCTATGTATATTCGTGAGTATCGCACAAGCATTTTTGATCTAGATTATGCCAAAATCTGCCCTGTAAAAGTGAGTTTGATCGTTCATTAACGTGATAGAACTGCAGTTGTGTCCATTCATAGGCTTTGGAGGTAACTGAAGCTTTCTTGAAAATCCCGCAGATAAGGCAGAGCTTCAAATATCTGTTTTTATGGGAGAAAATTGAACTTTGTGATTTTTACCATGACTTTCTAATCATTATGAACTTTGAACTGGTGTGAGATTTAATATGAATATTCATACCTTTTATATTATTATTTTGTTATGTTACGTTTGCTACATCTTTGGCTATGTGCATTTTACACTTTCCATTATTGTGTTTTGCATTTTGCTATATTTTTGGGAGTTTTCTATAATGTTTAATTCTTTCTGACAGATGTCTGTGGACTTGGAGTTTGAGAAAAGGACATGCAAGTCATTTGCAATGTCAATCTCTTTATGTGGTAGACTGTTTTTTTTTTACATGACTTTAGTTATTGATTTGGGGAGTATAAAAGGATTTTGGGTATTTTCAGGCTATTAGCTTTCATACGACTTTTTAATCAGAAGTGTTTGCAGTTTAGAGTTTAGTTATCTGACTGATAATTCATTTATTATGCATTTTAATCTTTTGCTTTGTTTTTTATTCATTTCTTGTTGGGTTATTTGAATAATAAACCTATTTTTTGTAGAAAAACATGAAGCTTTTAAACAGTCCATTTAATTGTTTTGAGAGAATGAGTGAGGTTAGGGTGGGTGAGCTTTGGTAAATGATGAGAGAGAGTCAGATACACAGTAGAGAAAGAGAGAGAGAGAGAGAGAGAGTGAGAGAGAGAGAGAGAGAGGGAGAAAAAATGTGAGGTTATCATGCAGGTCAGAATCTTTTTCGTCTTTTTTCCTGGAAGTAGATCGCTTAGATCACGCCACGCATTAATTTTCAAAAGTGTTGAATCTGTTCCTTGTAACAGATTTAATGGCGGCAGCGGTGCCTCATGATTTTAATGGTGGCAGCGAAATGTGTCCCACAAGGGTCTTTAATGGTGGCGAAAGAGGAGATTACATATTCAATTGGTAACGTTGGATCGCGCACAGGCGATTTCACCTAAGGCGACGCAGCCAGTGTTGAATGACTGAGTGGGTCGATTACGTATACACGGTGATTACGCCGCCAATACAATCTTTTCCGTCTCTATTCGAGTATTGGGAGTGGGGATAGAAATAGATCTGATGATCTCTAGAGCAATTTTGGGTTAACAAAGACCAAAGAAGTGTGTGTGAATAGTGGCGATTGTGAGTTAATTACGCAAAGTGCTGATTCAACAAAATCACGCTGAGCTTTTCTCTGCCCGCTCTTCGCAAGTGACGTCACAGGTTAGCAAGTCGAGTGATAGGTGCCCGCTTTTCTGTTCAAATTGGTGAGTACCATTCTCGTAAGGCGAACTCCGCTTGTTCTTCTTTAGAGGGGGTAACTTTACCTTCTCTAGTGTTCTTTTGGTTTCTTTTTATGTTGTTACGCCAGGGCGTGCAGTATCACCACAAAATGCTGGACGATGCAGCAAGCACATCCCAATCAGTTGTGGTGCATAGTGATGAGCTGCTAGCTGGAATTACTTAATTTAAAAGGGTTAGTTGACGGAAGCCAACCCAAAATATAGAAACTTTCATTGAGTCAGTGAACAATTATCTGAATTCCAAGAAATTACGAATGGCGCTGAAGTTTTTAAATAGTAAAGCAAAGTCATTTCTGGATTTTAGACAAAGGAGATATTGGGAACGGGCATGCAGTTTCGGGTTCAGAAGGTGTAAAACTTGAATGAACCGCAGAAATTTCTACGAGCTACTTATGGCGGAGTTCAACGTGGAGTGTGCAGTTCGAATTTTATGAGAATTTTCAAAATAAGAAAGGCAATGATTCACTAGTCATCACATACAGTGCGAATTTATTTGATGCAGTAGTTGAGTTAAAAGAAACTATAACAGGCTCTCCATGGGTAACTGGAAAATAATATCTCCTATAGATAATTTTGAAAGATTATTGGCACTTTGCTTGCCTTTAACGTCGGTCCCAGATGTAATTGTAGATAGTTTGATAAGAGAATTGATCAGATACAGATGAATCCTTTTTGTTTGCACAGATTAACAAAAATCTATCAAAATACCCGACACTACAGTAGTTTTGTACAGGAGGTGCAAGATGTCGCATATGTTTCGGAAACCACAGAACGCAGGCTAGTCCTCAGACTGGGAAATGATGCAACAGCGGAAGATATGTGCACGCAGTAGAATCGAAGAAAATTCCAGAGAGATCAGTCACAAATGATACAAAGTTGTTTTAATTGTGATAAACTAGGACATAGTAAATCAAATTGCAGAGTGAGATATTGTTCAGTTTGCAAATCTTCAGATCATGGATGGAGATTTTGCCCAGCCACAAAGAATAGAGATTATTCAGGGAAGTCACGGGGAGGCCAGATGTGACAGGAGAATTCCACATGATGCAAGTTCTAGACACAAGTTGAACAGCCAGACTTTCACAAGATAAGTTCGAAAACGGACACAGGATAATGAGCAATCAGGTCAGAGTCACTAGAACCTAGGCCGATTGTACGGGATTTTCTAATGGCATGAAATTCTATTTTCATTGATTCAGCTCAGTTAACTTAGTAAATGCTGACCTTTTTACTCGAAATTTCCAGAGTGCAAATTAGTCCCTTCTCAGTGAGACAGTGTGATGTACAAGCGAGGAAACTGAATATTTTAGGTCTACTATTTCACGCTGTATCGGCGAAAGACAATAGTAGAATCATTTTTGGTCATAGAAGGATTATATTTTAGGTGAAATGGTTTTGCTAGACACCCTTCTTTGTATGCGACATAACATCAACATTCTTACGGAATTCAGGGATTACAATAGTGAGCTGTGTTGTTTTGTTCCATACACACAGGGAAAAACTTGTGAGAAACCTAAGACACAGTCTGAGACATGTGTAACACATTCATTAGGGAGGAAGATATTCAAAGATCTTTTCAAAGGATTTTTGTTGGAAGATATTGAATTGCAATCCAGTTCCTTGCATTGGTTAAAGTGTCGCTTGAAAGAGAAAAAAAGTTTCCTTCTCAAGTGTGCGTTGTTGAGGGAACCGAGAAATTCAAAGACGTTGTGAGTACGGTGTCAGTGAATGTAGTTTCAGTCAAGTAGACGTGACTTCAGTAGAATTAGTTGAAGACTCAGTGAGAAAATATCACAAGGGTACTTGTGGTGTAATTGGATTTTTGAAGAGTTTTAATGAAGAGCATAAATTAGTGAGTTTTTAGAGATGGGAATATGTTTCCTAACGAGGAGCAACAGTTCCGAAGTCAGGACCTTCTGCATGAACACTTGGCTAAAATTGATTATCCTATATTCAGATAAAGTAGAGAAAGTGTTTAAAGAATATCTAGATATCATTGTTTAGAAGGGAGATAAATTAGAGTTACAGATGTTTTAGAACATTCAATCCATCAGAAAAGGGTACAAATCCCATATATATTCCAGCATATCGAATTCCTTTAAGATCAGAGAAGAAGTAGAAAGTTCAGAGGTGGGAGTTTGAAGGCATGATTAGACCGCCCACTGTTAATTTTCCTTGCTTGCAGTTCCTAAGAAAGACGGTATATCAGAGTTTGTGTAGATTTTCGTGTAATTGAATGAAAACATGCCCAGATAGATCCAGTTTGTTTGCCTGACGGTTTGCTTTAGAGATCGTGGCAAAAGAATATATATTCATCTATAGATCTTATGCAAGGGTTTTTCTTACAGGTTCCCCAGAGCAGCTGTAAATATACAGCATTTTCGGTACCAAAGGACATTACGAGTTTAATAGGATGCCTTTGATTACAAGGGTCCCCAATAACATTTACTAGGACTGGTTAACACAGCATCATGGCTTGTTAGGAAGTCGGTGTTTGTGTACATGGATTATGACATTCTCACATGTACAGATACAATTACAACATCTAAAGGTGTTAAAAGAAGTCTCACGACACGTGTTCAAGCCGCTGATTAAAGGTCAAATTGGCTAAATGTGAGTTTCAATATAAAAATTTGTCTATATAGACATGTTATCTCTAAAGAGGGAGTCAGGAGTGAATGATGAGAAAGTTAAAGCCATTGTGAATTTTCCAGTTCCCAAAACCAGGAAGGCAGATTCGTTCGTTCCTAGGTATGTCGGGTTTCTTTCTGCTTTATGCGGAATTTTTCTACACAGCGCTCCATTGACACAGATTTAGCATGAGAAGACGTTAAGTTTGTTTGGGTGATAGTCAATAATTAGCTTTGAGAAGAAGAACGCTTTGTGAACCCACCAGTTTTTGAAGTTTCCAGATTTTAGTCAACCGTTCACCATAGTGACTGACGGAACAGAAGGTATAGATGCATGTTTGATGCAGAAATTTGAGGGGAAATTACACCCAATTGCTTTATAGCAGAAAAAGTTCAAACGTGTGGTAGTAACGAAAGGCCATTTGTCAGTTAGGGACAAGGAGGCTTTCTGCAGTCGTCTCTAGCCTTGTTCATTTTAAGATGTTGTTGTTGGGAAATAAAGTTGAGATTTTTACAGATCATCAACCGTTGTTAGAGCTTTTTAATAAGCCAAATTTGTCGCCCAAGAGAGCACGTTGGTTCCTAACATTGAGAGATTTTGATGCAAACCTCAAATACATTGAAGGTAAGCATAATGTAGTTGCAGATGCATTGAGCAGATATTTTCCGGTCGAGGATGAGGAAATACACACCTAATCCTGTGTGGGAGAAGAGAGTAAATATTTGGTGTCTAATGTCTCGATACTAGTAGTTCTGAGATATCGCATGTGCCAGACATACACGCTTTCTACAGTGCATGCCTCTGGGGAGAAATGGTGAGCCTGGCAGTCTCGGGAGAGATTGTTGTTCGTGGATAGTGAGAGTAACGCTGCAGGTTATAGCTACGGGTGAAATGTCACTTGGGACATAGGCCTGTTCTCGAACAAAAGCAAGACGAAGATAAATTGTTGTCAGATTAAGGCATTTCTTAGGGAGTTTCAACTGGAAGAAAGGGTATAAGTTGCCTTTTCACTAGAGTTGAGAAATAATTTATTGGTATGGTGTTAAGTATAACTTGCTAAGTATTCTAAGCATGTAAGATTACAAATCATCGTGCCAGAGAGTCTAGTACCACAAGTTCTAGATATTGTACATTGTTAAATTTGGTTCGCCTCATTTAGTACATGATCGTATGAAAACGTCAGGTCAAAGTTCTTGGAAAAATATGTTTTCCGCAGTAGAAGCCTTTGTGAAGAAGCGCGCCATTTGCAATGCGATTAGTTTCAGCATTTAAGAAATGTCGGTCGCTTTAGTTCATATCCCATGCCCATATAGGCCGCAAGCCTCTGAGAGTGCAGGATATCTGGGGTAACTTCTCTATCCTTATTATAGACATTTATTAGTAGTTGTTGATGAGTTGACTCGCTTTGTCGAGATTTTCCCACTGAAGTACAAATCAGCTGGAGAAGTCGCAGAGCGTTTTTAAGGGATACTTATCGATATGAGGTTCCTGAATGTCTGATCACAGACAATGGTAGGGGAGTTTATTAATAAGACTTCTTAGACGGTCTTTGCCAATTTACTGGGAATAAAGAAAGTATCTATAATCCCGTATAGACCTGAAGCAAATGGGTTATGTGAGAGGGCTTAATCAGAAAGTAATCGGGCTTTGCGCATGACGGTGGGTGGTTCCTGATACACATTGGGACAGATCTTTTGGATGAAGGCGATATAGTATCAATACTATGATGAATACAATTAAGATATTCCAGCAGAAGCTTGTATGGGTACAAGTTGAAAGGACCTTTGATTTGTTACCAGAGCGAGTCTAGAGATGTTACGGTCACTTCTGCTGATAAATACAGCGAGAGAAAGATTTGCACGTATCAGTAAAGAACTTGAACTTAGTTCGCGTGCAATGGTAGAGAAAAGTAACGCGAAATCGAGGGGAGTAGCTTTTTCGATGGGTGATAGAGTGTTTGTTAAAGTGAATGTTCAGAATGATCTGAATTATAAATTAAGTCCGAAGTTCCACGGACCTTTTGAGATTGTAGAGATCAAAAGAGGGAATAGATTTGTAGTTAAAGATGTAAATTACTCGAGTGACGAAAATTGACCCATATTTCTAGTTAAAGAAAGTTGGGATGTAATGGAACATTTGTATATAGTTATGTAGTGAACATTTGTATATAGTTAGGGGATAAATGGGTTGGATGTTTGTATATATATGATGTTTATTTATTTATTTTTTTGTCTCTTGTTCATTTTGATGTTACAAGTTCTTAATCATTTGTTTTCGAATGATTTAGGAATTGAGACATGGGCCAATTTCATACGAGATTTAACTGGTGTTAGTGTTATTGTGTTGCGATGTGTTTTATCATCTGAGCAATATGTGTGTTGTTTAGGATTATTTTTTTGGGGAGGTACTTAGTATATCGGACCGAAATGTTGATTCTTTTTTTCGGGTTGGGAGATTGAATTTGAGTATTTGATTTTTTTTTTTTTTTTAAATGAAGGGAGCTGTGTTGTGAGTAATTGTAGTTGTTAAGATCATGGGAGCGATTACCATTACGTCAATTGCTATTTTGTTGAGAATTAGTCAGGTGTTGCGAAATATTTGCTAACCGGAGTAGAACTTTCATGTCTTTTACGAGATATGATACCTTTTAGTGTTTGGATAGGATTCTCGAGTTTTTTTTTTTCTGTTGGATAGAATTTTTTTTTGTGAGTGAGTTCCGTAGAGTTGTTGTGCTTAATAGTGAGTTGACTGTGATTATTCTGGGATACACACTTGGAATTAGTTCACATTAAGAGTGTTTGATTTTTGCATTAGTAGTTTTGTTTGGTTCAGTAACATGAAACCTTTTTGTTATTAGACTTTTTATGCTTTGAGACTCAGAAAAGACATGGATAGATTAGAGACCATGTTCATTTTGGGAGATCAATATCAAGGTTCGAGTTATTATAAGACAAGTTGTACTTTTAGTTAGAGAGAAGTATGTGTGTGACAGTAGTATTTTCCAGTTGCGAGTTGTATCTGTGGGTGGTTGTGAATTATCATTGTCTGCGGACAGACTCTGACAGAATGTGACTTTAGACAGTTCCAGCGAGATTACCACATTGTGTCTAATTAGTACTTAACTGCTGCATTCTGCAAAGAGTGCAGTTACAATGATGTGCCAGAACAACAAGTCGACGTCATTCGTTCTTCAAGGATCCAAGCTGTTTGATGCTGCATGTCATGGTGATGTTCACGGACGTTCTCTGTGACTTCTAATGCGGTTGTATTCAACAGTTCGAAGAGTAACACGCGCCATACACATAACGAGCATTTGCAGTGGCGGTACTCTACAACCAAGGTGCCAATGACGGTTCCGATCACAAGACATCGACGATCTCGTGATGTTCGCGAGCATCAGGAATATATTATGCCGACAATTTTAATTGTCTTACTAGCTATTTTACTGATAATTCTTGTTAGGGAATAGTAAAAGCTTATTCGTGTTTGTAAATACATGTAAAGGCTCTAAGAACACAACCCCAGTGACTTTGAAGTGCGCCATGAGAGCAGTCCTTAAAGCAGCAGTGCAGTAGACATTGCTCATTGAGCATAGCCCTATTCGTTAAGTGTTTTATACATATGCTTTTGTTTTAGTTTGCTGTTAAGGAGAGCGAGACGCCTTATGGGTGGCCGAGTTTCATTTAAAGGACACATGTAAGGCATTTTATAGCTTTCCCAATGCTTTAAGGTAAGATGAAAGAATTTGAGCGAGATGGTACTGACCGAGTCAGTTGCAAAAATCTTGTATTCGTAGCAAATAGTTTGATTCCTCAGTTTCTCTCCATGAAGCTCAGCAATATTGGCGATCAGATGATCTCCGGAGCGTTATGTATATTCCGTGAGACGCGTTACTTTGATTCAGATTACAAAATCTGCCCTAAAAGTGAGTTTGATCGTTCATTAACGTGATAGAACTGCAGTTGTCCGCCATAGCTTGGGATGGTCCAGGCTTTGAAAAATCGGCAGATAAGGTAGAGTTTCAAATCTCTGTTTCTATGGGAGAAAATTGAACTTGTGATTTTTACCATGACTTTCTAATCATTATGAACTTGAACTGGTGGGGAGATTTAATATGAATATTCATACTTTATATTATTATTTTGTTATATTACGTTTGCTATATCTTGGCTATGCATTTACACTTTCCATTATTGTGTTTGCATTTTAGCATTTTTTGGGAGTTTTCTATAATGTTTAATTCTTTTCGACAGATGTCTGTGGACTTGGGAGTTTGAGACAAAGGACATGCAAGTCATTTGCAATGTTAATCTCTTTATGTGGTAGACTGGTTTTTTACATGACTTTAGTTATTGATTTGGGGAGTATGTGTGATTTTGGGTATTTTCTCAGGCATATTATAATGAGACTTCTTTAATCAGAAGTGTTTGCAGTTTAGAGTTTAGTTATCTGGACTCGATAATTCATTTATTATGCGCATTTTAACTTTTGCTTGTTTTATTCATTTCTTGGTTGGGTTATTTGAATAATAAACTCATTTTTGTAGAAACGATTGTGTTTCTTTAAATAGTCCATTTAATTGCTTTGAGAGATTGAGTGAGGTTAGGGTGGGTGAGCTTTGGTAAATGATGAGAGAGAGAGTCGATACTCGGTGAGAGAGAGAGAGAGAGAGAGAGAGAGAGAGAGAGAGAGAGAGAGAGAGAGAGAGAGAAAATGTGAGTGTTATCATGGTCGAATCTTTTCACGTCTTTTCCCTGAAGTAAGATCTAGATCACGCCACGCATTAATTAAAGTGTTGAATCTGTTCCTTGTAACAGATTTTAATGGCGCAGCGGAAGCCCTATGCGATTTTAATGGTGGCAGCGAGCGGTGTCCCATGTCTTTAATGGTGGCGAAAGAGGGAGATTACTAATAGACTAATTGGTAACGTTGATGCCCAAGGCATAGGCGACTTCACCTAAGGCGACGAGTCAGTGTTGAATGACTGAGTGGGTCGTGATTACGTGTATACACGGGTGATTACGCGCTAATACGGGGAATCTTTTTTTTCCGTCTCTATTCGAGTATTGGGAGTGGGGAGATGTGAAATAGATCTGGATGATCCTATAATCTGGGTTAACAAAAATACCCAAAGAAGTGTGAATAGTGGCGATTGTGAGCACTACGCAGTGCTGATTCAACAAAATCACGCTGGTGTTTTCTTCGTTCACTGAGTGGGTGACGCCACAGGTTAGCAAGTCGAGTGGGATAGGTGCTCCGCTTGTTCAAATTGGTGAGCACCATTCACATAAGTTGCGAACTCCGCTTTCGTTCTCTTTAGAGCGGGTAACTTTACCTTCTAGTGTCTCTTTTTGGTTTCTTTATGTTGTTATGCTCAGGCGTGTGATCACCACAAAATGCTGGACGATGCAGCAAGCACATCCCAATCAGTTGTGGTGCATAAAGTGATGAGCGCATGCTGAAATTACTTAATTTTAAAGGTCAGGTTGACGGAAGCCAACCCAAAATATATAGAAACTTTCATTGAGTCAGTGAACAATTATCTGAATTCCAAGAAATTACGAATGGCGCTGAAGCTTTAACAAAGCAAAGTCTATTTCTGGATTTAGAAAAAGGAGATATTGGGAAACGGGCACGCAGTTTCCGTTCAGAAGGTGTAAACGGAATGAACCGCAGAAATTTCTACGAGCTACTTATGGCGAGTTCAACGTGAGTGTGCAGTTCGAATTTGCGAGAATTTCTAAAATAAGCAAAGGCAATGATTAATTAGTCACATACAGTGCGAATTTATTTGATGCAGTAGTTGAGTTAAGAAATCTATAATAGGCTCTCCATGGTAACTGGAAATAATATCTCCTTAGATAATTTGAAAGATTGTTACACTTTGCTTGCCTTAACGCCGGTCCTAGATGTAATTGTAGATAGTTTTGATAAGAGAATTGATCAGGATACAGATGAATCCTTTTTGTTTGCACACAGATTAACAAAAATCTATCAAAAATACCCGACACTGACAAGTAGTTTTGTACAGGGAGGTAAAGATGTCGGCGGCGGTTTCAAAACCACAGAACGAGGCTAGTCCTCAGACGGGAAAATGATGCAACAGCGAAGACATGTGCACTGAGTAGAATCGAAGAAAATTCCAGAGAGATCATCACAACGATACGCTGTTTTAATTGTGATAAACTAGGACATAGTAAATCAAATTGCAGAGTGAGATATTGTTCAGTTTCTGCAATCTTCAGACCATGGATGGATTTTACCCAGCCACAAAGAATAGAGATTATTCAGGAAGTCATGGGGAGGTTTCTTTTAGATAGCGACAGGAGAATTCCACATGATGCAAGTTCTAGATACACAAAGGAACAGCAGACCTTCATGTATAGCCCGAAAAAACGGACACAGGATAATGAGCAATCAGTCTTAGAGTCACTAGAACCTAGGCTGATTAGCGTAATGCGGATTTTCTAATGGCAGTGGTAGCCTTTATAGCTTATTGATTCACAGTTCAGTTAACTTAGTAAATGCTGACTTTTTCACTGAAATTTCCAGGGAGTGCAAATTAGTCCCTTCTAGTGAGACAGTGTGATGTACAAGCGAGGAAACTGAATATATCGTGAGTCTGTCATTTCTACGCTTTGTATCAATGGCGAGACAATAAGTAGAATCATTTTGGTCATAGAAGGATTAGAATTTTAGTGAAATGGTTTGCTAGACACCCTTCTTGTGCGCGGTATAACATCAACATTCTACGGGAATTCAGGGGATTACAATAGGTGAGTCAGGTTGTTTTGTTCCATATATACACAGGGAAAAACTTAGTAGAGAAACCTAAGACTCAGTCTGAGACATGTGTAACACATTCATATTTAGAGAGTGAAGATATTCCGCAAAGATCTTTCAAAGGATTTTTGTTGAAGATATTGAATTGCAACCGCTGGTTCCTACATTGGTTAAAGTGTCGCTGAAAGAGAAAGCAAGTTTCCTTCTCAAGTGTGCTGTTGAGGAACAGAAATTCAAAGACAAGTAGAGTACGTGTCAGTGAATGAAGTTTCAGTCGCAGGCGCACTTCAGTAGAATTAGTTAGTTATCAAGACTCAGTGAGAAAATATCACATGGTATTTATGTAATTGATTTTGAAGAGTTTAATGAAGAGCATAAATTAGTGAGTTTTGTGAGATGGGAATATGTTTCCTAACGAGAGGAGCAACAGTCCTGAAGTCAGGTTCCTGCATGAACACTTACTAAAGTTGATTATCCTGAGTATTCAGATAAATTAGAAAAGTGTTTACAAAGAATATCTAGATATCATTGCTTTGAAGGGATAAATTAGGGAGTTACAGATGTTTGGAACATTCAATCCGCTCTAGAAAGGGTACAAATCCCATATATATTCCAGCATATCAATTCTAAGATCAGAGAAGAAGTAGAAAAAGTTCAGAGGTGGGGAGTCGGAAGGCATTATCAGACCGGGCCCAATTCTCCGTTTAATTTTCCTTTTGCTTGCAGTTCCTAAGAAAGACGCAGTATCAGAGTTTGTGTAGATTTTCGTAAATTGAATGAAAACATGCCCAGATAGATATCCTGCTGTAGTTGTTGTCTGATTTGTTTGTTGAGACGTGGTGGCAAGTAATATATTCATCTATAGATTCATGCAAGTGGTTTTTAAGTAGGTTCCCTTTAGAGAGTAGCCGTAAATATACAGCATTTTTCGGTACCAAAGGGACATTACGAGTTTAATAGGATGCCTTTGGATTGCTAAGTATCCCAATAACATTTACTAGACTGCTATTACTAGCAGGTCATGGCTTGTTAGGAAGTCGGTGTTTGTGTACATGGATGACATTCTCATATGCACACAGATACAATTGAAGAACAACATCTAAAGGTGTTAAAAGAAGTCCTCAAGCGATTACGGTTCGCTGGATTAAAGGTCAAATTGGCTAAATGTGGAGTTTGAAGAGAAAATTGTCTATCTAGGATAATGTTATTCTAAAGAGGGAGTCAGAGGAATGATGAGAAAGTTAAAGCCATGAATTTTTCCTAGTTCCCTAAAACCAGGGAAGCAGATTCGTTCCTTGTTCCTTTGTATGTTTAGTTTCTTTCGCCGTTTTATGCGGAATTTTTCACAATAATGTCTCCATTGACAGATTTGTTACGAGAAGACGTTAAGTTTGTTTGGGGTGATAGTCAACAATTAGCTTTTGAGAAGCTTAAGAACGCTTTGGTGAACCCACCAGTTTTGTGTTTCCAGATTTAGTCAACCTGCTCACCTTAGTGACTGACGCCAGAGTCAGAAGGTATAGATGCATGTTTGATAGAAATTACAGGGAATTACACCTAATTGCTTTTTATAGCAGAAAGTTCAAAACGTGTAGTAGTAACGATAAAGGCTGATGTCAGTTGTGGACAAGGAGGCTGCAGTCGTTCTAGCCTTGTTCATTTTAAGATGTTGTTGTTGGGAAATAAAGTTGAGATTTTACAGATCATCAACCGTTGTTAGAGAGCTTTAATAAGCCAAATTTGCTGCCCAAGAGAGCACGTTGGTTCCTAACATTGAGATTTTGATGCAACTCAAATACATTGAAGGTAAAGCATAATGTAGTTGCAGATGCATTGAGCAGATACTTCGGTTGAGGATGAGGAAATACACACCGAATCCTGTGGGAGAAGAGAGTAAATATTTGGTGTCTAATGTCTCGGATACTAGTAGTTCTGAGATATCGCATGTACAGGACATACACGTTTCTACAGTGCATACTTCGGGGAGAAATGGTGAGTCGGCAGTCTCGGGAGAGATTGTTGTTCGTGATAGTGAGAGTAACGCCGTGTGTTATATTACGGTGAAAATGTCACTTGGGGACATAGGTTGTTCATCAAAAGCAAGATCTAAGATAAATTGTTGTCAGATGCTAAGGCATTTAGGGGAGTTTCACTGAAGAAAGGGTATAAGTTGCCTTTTTCTGTCTAGAGTTGGAGAATAATTTATTGGTGAGGAAAGTTATATAACTTATGAAGTACTCAAGCATGGGTGGTAGATTACACAAATCATCGTGCAGAGAGTCTAGTACCACAAGTTCTAGATATTGTACATTGTAAATTTGGTTCGCCTCATTTAGGTGGGACAAGACGTAGAAAACGTCAGGTCAAAGTTCTTTGGAAAAATATGTTTTCCGCAGGTAGCTCTTTGTGAAGAAGTAGCGCTTATTTGCAACAAGATTATTGGGCTGACGACAGTGTCGTGTCGCTTGGGGTTCATATCCCATACCATAGGCTGCTCTAGAGAGTATATGGATATTCTGGGTACCCCCTCAGAGTCCGCTTATGGTTATAGACATATTTATTAGTTGTTGATGAGTTGACTCGCTGTATGAGATTTTCCATCTGAAGTACAAATCAAATATAGTTGCAGAAGTGTTTTTAAGGATAATTTGTCGATATGGTGTTCCTGGAATGTCTGATCACACAGACAATGGTAGGGAGTTTATTAATAAGACTTTAGACGGTCTTGCCAATTGATTGGGAATAAAGAAAGTATCTATAAATCCCGTATAATCTGAAGCAAATGGGTTATGGGAGAGGCTTAATCGAAAGTAATCGAAGCTTATGACACGGTGGGTGGTTCCGATACATTGGGACAGATCTTTGATTACAGTGATATAGTATCAATACTATGATGAATGACAATAATTAAGATATTCAGCAGAAGCTTTGTATGGGTACAAGTTGAAAGGACCTTTGATTTCTATTACCAGAGCGAGTTCAGGATGTTAGCGGTCACTTCGTTGATAAATACAGCGAGAGAAAGATTTGCACGTATCAGTAAATCCTTGGGAAACACTTCTCTCCCCTCTCTTATATCGCTACTATTAAAAGATGAAGCCGAATTGAACAACAACTCCCCATGGTATTCACTAGCTATCGTGTAATTTCATACCTGATGATGAGACATTTTATGACTTTGTAATAAAAGAATGTTCTTCCTGGTCTTAAGTTTTCATTAAGCTAAGTTTACTGGAGCAAACTTTTATTTTAGAGACTATTTTGAATATATTTTGGTTACAGCTGTTTAGATAAAGAAGGTTTCTGGAGATAGATCAAGAAGATTGAGGAAGACTTTTTCAATACAACATTGTCGTAAATATTCTAATTTCATTAAATTTAAAGGTTTATTCCAGGGATTTCATAACACGAAAACTTATCTCTCATGGCAGTTTAAACTTTTAACTTTGAGGTTATAAAGCAAAAAAACGAAAGATACTCAAATAGTTTTAACAGATTTGTCTTCACTAGATAGGATTTAAAGAACAACCTTTCTTTTTTGGATTTTAAGTTTAATGTCGTTGATTTTAGATAAAATTTTGAAAAAAAAATTTTACACACACAATAAACAGTTAAAAAGTCCCCTGTTGACTTAATAAGAAAAATAATTAAGAAAGTTATTTTTAATTTTTCTAACAGAAATTTAACAACAATGAAAAGGAATTCTTTCTTGGTCTTGATTTTGCTTTATCCCCATGAAAAAATTTCTTTAATTTTTTATCAAAAGGAAAAATGTTCAACTTGATAATGTTCGTGAAGATTTTTGAAAACCCATTATATAAAATTTCCTAATTGCAAACGATCCCAATTTTAATCGAAAAAGGAGGGTGACAATCCAGTATAAATAAAGACAGAATCAATATTTTACGTTAACCTTAAGAACGATAATAGTATAATTATTACCAAGCCAGATAAAGGTAGGGTGTTGTATTAATGAATAGGTCTGATTATTTAGATAAAATTAATGAAATACTCTCTGACAATACAAAATTTAGGATTTTAAATGTAGATATTGCCGAGTCACATTTTGAAATTAAAGACAAACTAAATAGGTTGCTTAGAGGTCTGAGAGATAAGATTGGGGAAGCTACATATAGCTCTTTTATTTGCTTCAGGGTCTAAGCCTTGTTATTTGTGTATCTGCTTAAGGTACATAAAATAGGAAACCCTTTAAGACCTATTATTTCCTCAATTGGTACTTTTAGTTATAACCTGTCTAAGTTTTTGGTTCCAGTTTTAAACCTCTAACTTTGTAAATTTAACATATCTAATTCTTCCAAATTTGTTAAAGAATTATGCTCTTTCAATTTTAACCAAGATGTTATAATGGCTAGTTTCGATGTAACCTCTCTTTTCACCAATATCCCATTAAAAGAAACAACCGACATTATTCTTAATAATATATGTGAAAACCATCTATCAGTGTTTGGACTTAATAAAATAGACTTGCAAAATTATTACATTTAGCAACTGCTGATGGCATTTTTACTTTTGATGGTAAATTATATAATCAAATAGATGGAGTAAAATATGGGAAATTCCCAAATGGACCTGTATATGCGGATTGCTTCATGGGTTATTGTGAAAGGATTTGGATGTCTGAATGCCCTAGTGCTTTCAAACCTTTGTATTACCGTAGGTATGTAGATGATACTTTCCTTTGTGTTTAAGGAATTATCACATGTTGATTTGTTTTTTGAATATTTTAATTCTCGTCACCCTAACATTTCTTTTACTTGTGAGACGGAACAGGATAATAAGTTGTCATTTTAGATGTACAGGTATAAAGAAATAGTGGCAAATTTGAGACCTCTGTTTATAGGAAAAGTACTTTTACTGGCTTGGGATTGAATTACCTCAGTTTTTCGCCAAAGTTGTATAAGATGAACTCAATACGCACTTTGATTAATAGAGCCTACAATGTTTGTTGTGATTTTAATTTATTTCATCAAGATATGGTTTTCTCCCAGAATTATTTTTCTGAAAACTCATATCCCATTTTTGTATTTTACAAAGTTCTGAAAAATTTTAAATGAAAAGTTTTGTCCCAGACCGGTGTACAGTACTGCTAGTAAAGATGTAAAGTACATTAAATTGCCTTACCTTGGTCATAGTAGCTATATGGTCCGAAAAAATATTACAAGAAATACTTTCATTGTTTCAAATCAGTTTCCGGTTTGTTTTCTGTAATCCTTTTACAATAAGATCACCTTTGAGAGAGAAGCCTACTCTGCCTGTGGACCTTAATTCCTGTGTCGTTTACTTGTTCACTTGTTCGCAGTGTGGTCTAAATATTTGGGATCTAGTTCCCGCTGGCTCAGACACAGAATTTTGGAACACAGAGGTCTTTCTATTAGAACTAGGTTTCCCTTTCCAAACCACCCCTTTTCTGCCATTAGAGAACACAGTTTAACACAAGACCATCCTTTCACTGACCTGGATTTTCGGGTACTGTCTTTTTGTTCAAACAGACTGGACCTTTTAATTTCAGAGTCACTGATTATTAAAAAGATGAAGCTGAGAATTGAACAACAACTCGTCTGGTTATTCAACTAGCTATCGTGTAATTTCATAGTAGGTACTCAATTAGGTCGTTAAATATTTTACTTTGTGAGTGGTAGCATTTTACATTTCACTATAGTTTTATTTTCATATTTTTATGTTTGTGTTTTTAATTTTTCGTTATTTTACGTCTCACCCTTTTAGTTTGTATTTACTTGTTCATTTTATATTTGGTTAGTATTTTTGCTGAAGATTTATTATGACAATATATATTGTATATATATATATATTTATATATATATATATATATATATATATATATATATATATATAAATATATATATATATAGATATATATATATATATATATATATATATATATATATATATATATATATATATATATATATATATATATATATATATGTGTGTGTGTGTGTGTGTGTGTGTGTGTATATATGTATATATATGTGTGTGTATGTATATGTATATGTATATATATATGCATACATGTATATAGAAATATACAAGCTTAACCCAGCACTGCATAGAAAACTCTGAAAGACAACCAATAAACTCTCTCTCTTTCTCTTTCCCTTCCCTAACACACCCTCTACTCTCTCACTTCCTCTCCCCTCACTCTGTCTCTCTCTCATTCTCCCTTTCCAGTTAAGATAGTTAGAAAGTTACAATGCACAACAATTTTGAGTGGTATTATATCTCACCTCTTCTCACCCACCATTCCTATTCGGGCTGAACTTGGACCCAAATGGGATCAGGAGTGTCACTATTCATCTGAGCAGCCTCAAAAACTATGGATTAGACAGTAATATCTGTCATTTTCAGTTATTTTCACACATCACCCCTTCCCTACCCTACACCCTTTGGTGCCAGTGATGTCTTGACCCTCACAGAATTCTTTTTCAGATAGTAAGTCATATGTATACTGAAATGAGGCATGATAAACCCTGTAGAGTTTATTTAGTTACTAAATCGCTGGGCAAAACCAGCCCTGATTCAGTAAGCCCTGACCATGCCCACAGTCTTTGGTGCTAATGATGTGTTGCCCCACAGTATTCTTTTCCAGATAGTAGGTCATGTCTATACCAAGTTTGGTTGAAATTGCTCAATGCATTTCAGAATTATGCTGGAACATACACATACATACATACATACATCCATTTATATATATATATATATATATATATATATATATATATATATATATATATATATATATATATATATATATATATACTCGCTATATATATATATATATATATATATATATATATACTATATATATGTATATATATATATATATATATATATATATATATATATATATATATATATATATATTCTATATATATATATATATATATATATATATATATATATAAATATTTATATATACATTATATATATAATGTATGTATATACATATATATGTGTATATATATATATATATATATATATATATATATATATATATATATATATCAATATATATATATATATATATATATATATATATGTACACATATAGATATATGTAAATACAGATAAATTTATTCAAGATATTTATATTTATACCTGTATATATAAGCGTGTCTACATGTGTGTGTATGTGTCTGCGTGTGTGTGTGTGTGTGTTTAAACAATAAATCTCCCTTTGATATTGTGTTTCTTCACTGATCTAGTTCAATGAGGTGTTACTATGTCAGTGTAGCCGTTATGTGACTTGGAATTTAAAATGATATTTGAAATGCTATTTGATAGAGGAGCATCATCCTTATACTTTGGGAGCGTTGGAGGCAGAAGAATACATTATTAGGAAGGTCTGCATCAAGCTTTCAATTATAGAAGAAGAACCTTTGATGCTTGGTGGTGCCCACCATTAATGAATCCTGGGAATTCTTCCTTTCTCTAAGTGGAGACACCTATCAGTGCTCTCTCTCTCTCTCTCTCTCTCTCTCTCTCTCTCTCTCTCTCTCTCTCTCTCTCTCTCTCTCTCTCTCTCTCTCGTGTGTATAATTAACGATGTTTAATTGGAATATTCGTCTAACTCAGAATAGATACTGATGTTTACACTCGCTTCAAACATTTTCACTCACATCCATTTAGACTTGTGTTTGCGTTATAAACTTACTCTTTTATGCATGCGCATCTTGACGTTATATCTCTTATTGGTGATTTCTTTTTTAACCATATTGTTATTGTATTTCATTTTTTTTTTAATTCAGGTGCTTTATAAACTGATCGACAAGTAGTCAGCTGGTTATCATTCATTTCTGTGCAAGATTCTGTCATTAGACAACGCCTTTCCTTCTTTGGACTTATTTGTACTTTAAGCATTTGAGTAATCTGAACGAACATTGTTCATATTTGTAATGGCTTGATAATACGTTTTCTCAGTGTTTTTTTTTTTTTTTTGGCTTTACTTTTGTAAGAGCTTTCCTGCTCACTTGTTTAATATTTTGTATCACTTTTCTGCCCCGAAGATGTGTTCTTTGCTCGAAAATATTTGGCACTCTCTCGTTTCTTCTCAAGCTTTTCCTGTGGCTTCAGCTGCTAAACGAATCACGTATATGTTTTTGTGAATTTTAGTAATATAAATATATACACAAATAGTCAGTCTTTTAGATAAACTAAACAACAACAGATTATGTTACGATGAGCAATTATTCATCTCACTCTGATTCATTTTGGTTACAGCATTTTTATTCCCATGTGCCATTCTTATTATACTGATTCGTTTTTGTAATCTGGCGTTGCAGTGAGCCTGGTCACCAACTCCGTAGTACCTACTGTAGATGAGATGCCCGTTCATCAGAGCGGCTGAATACATGTCTCATGTAAAACCAATAATGAACAGTTAAAGTAATAAAATGAAATAAAAAAGCATCTGATGGCAACTGACATTCTTGATGTTACCAGAAAATCTTTCGGCACAAAAAATATTAAGAAATCGGATTCAGCTTTTGTATCATTCACAATAGCAACAGAAAAGTAAAATATGTTGCTTATGTTGAAAATTAAAGGAAATTATCTGTTGTTCAATTTTTCAGTCAAATGGAGGCAAAACTCCTACATGAACACTCCCCGGATTGGAGTAGTGCCGTCAGTGCACCTCTTGCGGTGCACTGTAGGCATTACTTTAGGTTCTTTGTAGCGTCCCTTCGGCCCTTAGCTGTAACCCCTTTCATGCCTTTTGCTGTAGCTCCGTTCGTAATCTCTCTCTCTCTCTCTCTCTCTCTCTCTCTCTCTCTCTCTCTCTCTCTCTCTCTCTTATTTCCACTTTCCCCTGACAATTGATTCATAGTGGAGTTGCAAGGTTTTCCTTCTGTTACAACTTTCAAACCTTTTTACTGTCAATTTCAGTTACAGCGCTGAATGACCTCATAAGTACCAACGCTTGGCCTTTGGCCTAAATCCAATGTTCTATTCCTACATGAATATTAGTGTAGGGAAAATATTAACTCTTCTTTTACGTTACCTAATTTGGCTGATGTCTAAAATGCATTCTGCAAGCAAAGGCATCTGACTCCCGCCCCACCCCTCCACAGCCGGAACAATTCTAATTTATCCTTTTCCGTGGTAATCAGGAGTCCATCCTGACTTATTCCAGTCACCCCAGGACCAGTGGGTCATTTTTTTCAGCCTATCATATTAATTTCTTTATTTTCTGACGAAATAAATCCTTCTCCTTGCTTTTTTTAGCTTTTATTCTCCTTGTGTTTTAATGATTTACTTACATTTTCATTTATTTATTTATTAATATGTTAATTTATCTGTTTTAAAATACCTGATCTCCTCATTCAGTATTTCCCTGTACCTACTGTTACATCTTTCGAATGAACACTATATTCTTTGGGAGATTGAATTTCAAGTCATTGGCCCTATGGTGGAAAGCTTGTTCCATATGAATAGTGTTCATCTTCTGAGTAATAATAATAATAATAATAATAATAATAATAATAATAATAATAATAATAATAATAATAATAATATAATAATAATAATCTTTATATTTAGTAAATATTCTTTGGAAGCTTGAAGTTCAAGTCAATGGGCCCTGTGGTGGCCTTGTTCCATATAAATAGGGTCCATTTTCTGAATAATAATAATATTAATAATAATAATAATAATAATAATAATAATAATAATAATAATAATAATAATGATAATTATTATTATTATTATTATTATTATTATTATTATTATTATTATTATTATTATTATTATTATTATTATTATTATCTCTTTCATTCAGTTAATAATTGCCCTGTTCTGATATCGACTGGTCCCGGGAAACCTTCGCATTTTGTAGTGTCGCCTTTATTTGGACTCAAAAGGAAGGGTCATATTTACCCTTCCGATATAAAGCAAACAAGAGTTTATAACTGTGTTTGTATACCGGTGGGGAGAGAGAGAGAGAGAGAGAGAGAGAGAGAGAGAGAGAGAGGTAAGTTTATCATCCCTCGAAATTTCATCCCTTTGTGATCAAGCATAAGCACCCAGCATTATACAAACACTCCTACAAGAGCACAAACGCACAAACATTTGCAATGTATAATGCCTGAATTATAATACGAGTACATTACATGTAAAAATTATTTCATTTATCAATGAAGATATATATATATATATATATATATATATATATATATATATATATATATATATATATATATATATATATATATATATATAAATAAATATATATATATATATATATATATATATATATATATATATATATATATATATATATATATATATATATATATATATATATATATATATATATATATATATATATATATATATATATATATATATATATATATATATATATATATATATATATATATATATATATATATATATATATATATATATATATATATATATATATATATATATATATATATATATATATATATATATATATATATATATATATATATATATATATATATATATATTATCACGAAAATATGAAATCCTTTAATATTCAATTCACTCTACCTCCCAAGTAATATATTTTCATATATGTTACCGAAGGGGATTTAGTTGATAATAAGTCCACCGCCACGGGACGGTGGACTTATTATCAACTAAAATTCCCCTTCGGTAACATATATGAAAATATATTACCTGAGTAGAGTGAATTGATATTAAAGGATTCTTTGTAGCTTGATTGTATATGTATCACGGTGATGTGATAAATAGTCATATATATATATATATATATATATATATATATATATATATATATATATATATATATATATATATATATATATATATATATATATATATATATATATATATATATATATATATATATATATATATATATATATATATATATATATATATATATATATATATATATATATATATATATATATATATATATATATATATATATATATATATATATATATATATATATATATATATATATATATATATATATATATATATATATATATATATATATATATATATATATATATATATATATATATATATATATATATATATATATATATATATATATATATATATATATATATATATATATATATATATTGTTAGGAACAATCGTTTGCCGATTGTTCCTTTAGTCCATTGTTGCCTCCTTTGCTTTTGTTTGTTTTTCTTTCTGGCGAGCTGACGTCTGTTGAATGGCGTCAGACTCTTCGTCAGTCAGGTTCATAACAGCAGCAAGTCAGGTTCGTAGCAGCAACGAGTCAGGTTGAGGGCAGCAGCAAGCCAGCTGGAGTACCAGCAGCAGGTATCCGTACCTGCGAGTCAGGTCTTGACAGCAGAGCAGTGGAGAGTTTCTTGAGGACGAGATGGTTGCCGTGTCGGCTCTGTCATGGTCGTCGTAATTGGAGGAGGACGTCAGTAACGTTTCTTGGAGGACGAGTGGTTGCCGTGTCGGCTCTGTCGTGGTCGTCGGTACTGGAGGAGGACGTCAGCACTGTGCTTGAGGACGAGATGGTTGTTGTTTGACTCTGCTGGAGTTGTCCTGCGGGTGTTCCTGTAAAGCAGCCTGGGGCTGTTTCGACAGCTCTATTGAGTTCGTCTGGTGATGTTGTTTTTAACCCATTATATCCCAGCGTCCTCATTTGAGGACACACATTTCTAGATTTTTTTTACCTCTTTTCTCTTACCAATTTATCACATTTGAATAAATGCATGCATTATTTATTTCATATTACACCCCATGACATTTTTTTTATTAGTATTAAGAACTTTACAAGACTTTTATGAACAACCAAAGTTGTACAAAAATGTGCTCTTATCCTATCGTAAGTTCAAGTAATTTTTTCGAAGTTATTATAACTAATATATAATGAATTTCCCAAAAGTATAGTAAATTAATCTATTACCCAAGGTTTTTAAGTATAAATTGTGAATCATAAATCAAAGGAAGTTGTTCATTATCAACTTTGAAAATTGTGTCCTCAAATGAGGACGCTGGGATGAAGCATTATAAATCCTGTTCAAACCTGTCGAAGTATGCTGGACGTGAACTTACCGGCCTACCTCGTTTTTTGTCTGTTTTTTTCGAATCTCTGTTGTGACCACAAGCAGTGAGAGAATACCCATCCATGGTAAGCATTATTTTATGATTACTGAAAAACTTTCTTTAAAAAAAAATAACAATATTGCTAAAAGTTGTGATGAAGTAAAACAGAAAGGACAAACATTCCACGACAATTTGAAGAAAATGAAAGAAGACTTGGGTCACCTAACACCTCTGGAAATATTTGAAACAATAATGTCCCCAGATATTTATGACCACATTGTGAAGGAAACTGTTCGTTATGCCACGGCCAGCAGAAACAAACTGGATTTTGTGTTCAGTGTAGATGAATTGAAATCTCTGATAGGAATTCTTCTTTGTCAAGTTACACAAATTACCATCGGAGAGGCATTATTAAAAAAAGATGAAGACTTGGTTGTCTCTATTGTAAAAAAAGCAATGTCTCGAATAAATTTCAAGGTTTGAAGAGTGTTGTGCATTTCTGTGATAATGCAGATGCAGAAAATAACAAAGGGATAAAGGAATCAAAGTAAGAAGCCTGATTTTCAAGCTTCAGAAATCATTTATTCAACATGGAGTATCTGAGGAATGCATTAGTGTTGACGAAATGATGGTAAAATATTATGGGCATAATTCCTGAAGCAGTTTATCCAGGTGAAACCTATTAGGTTTGGATATAAACTTTGGCCGCTTTGTGGGAACCTCAGGCTACTGTTATAATTTTGATCTTTACTGTGGTACGAATCCTCAACTAGATAAGAATGATGAAATAGCATTGGGTTCAAAAGTTGTCTTGAAGATGCTTGAAGCTGTAGCAGATCCGGAATCTCATGCTGTTTTTTTTATAATTATTTTACTGGTTATGAATTATTAGTTCACCTACGAAATATTGGTTTTCAAGCGTCGGGAACACTCGGAGAAAATCGTTTAAAGAACTGTACATTGAAATCAACAAATGATATGAAAAAAGAAACAAGAGGCTCATATGACTACAGGTTTGACACCAATGAAGAAGTACTGATGGTAAAATGGCTATATAACAAATGTGTAACTGTTGGTACTAATTACGACACTGTAGAACCCCTTGCAAAGGTCCAACGTTGGATTAAGACATCAAAGTCAAACGGAAGCGTTCCTCAACCAAATGCAATTTTCACCTATAATAAATGTATGGGTGGTGTAGATCACCATGATTGGTTAGTAGGGAAATATTCTGTTTCTATTCGAGGAAAGAAATGGTATTGGCCTTTATTCATTAGAATGTTAGATATGGCAGTTGTGAACTCATGGATCATTTATAAATTGCTGCACCAAGGACATGGTTTCACACATCTGAGTCTACTAGATTTTAAAAGGGCAATTTCTGTAGCTTATCTGAAGTTGGCTTGCATGGAAGGCTCAGTAGGAAGACCCTGTGGTACCTTACACTCACGCACAAATTTTGCTGATGTTCGTTAAAATAGTAAAGATCATTTTATTGAAAAGCGCAACAATCAGCAGAGGTGTATGAACAAACCATGTACAGCAAAACCAAGAACCTTTGCTCTAAAATGCAATGTGACTCTTTGTATTGAATGTTTCAGCTCTTTTCATAAAGAAAATAAGATTGTCAGGTATAACAATAAAAGAAAGTGCATTTAGTTTATGAAATTAAATTTTTTTTCAGCTAGAACTTTTAAGTAAAAATGACAATATGGAACTGTTTATCTTTATCTGAAAAGATAATGCTTTACTTAACAAATATAAACATAAAACCTATTGTCCCAGTGTCCTCATTTGAGGACAGCTTGAAAACATGATTTTATACTCCCCTTTGTCCCAGCGTCCTCATTTGAGGACAGCTTACTGTAAGCTTACCCTTAGAAATAGATTTTTCTTTCCACTTCATATGTTTTCTTGACCCTTAAATATATATTATTTAACAAAAATTCAGAAATTCAAAAAATACAAAGTTGGGATTTAATGGGTTAATGTATTATTCTGCCTGTGTTATTTTATTTTTATGAAGGGTATTCATTAATCTGAGTTGTGAGGCTTTTGGATTATTATGCTGCCGTATTAATTAATTTTGTTGTTGAAATTGTTTGTAACTGTGGTTTGGGAACTGACTCATTTGATTATGTTTATGGTTTGATAATTTATTTTGCCACCTTGATCATCTATGTTCTGACTTTGTAATGTAGTTGTTGTTAGGTGTTGGTGTTTGTGCTGCTAATGTTTTATCTATGTTTTTGACCCTAATACTTGTAATAAGTTTTCTACCAGTTTGTTAAGGAGATGTTTGTGATTAATTCACTTGTAATAATGTCCATTTAATTGTTTTTTTTTAAACTTAACCTTGACTCGTTCTGTTTATTATGATATAACATTGTAAATAAATTAAGTTTAAGGTCCTTTTCCATTTTTATATTTTATTCTGCTCCTCCAATTGCTTTTTTTTTTTTTAGGAAAGCAATTTTTATTGAATGTTGCTGTCATGCACAAGTCCCATCAATTAGTGTATAAATTGTATGCAAGAATGGTTTTAGATTATGAATATCTGGGTTCTGTTAGACGACAAAATTTTGTTTTCAGTGAACCATTTTGCATCACTGGCTTGCTTTATTTATTAGTCTATGACTTAGACCAAATCCTTCATAATGATCAATATAGAAAGTCATCTGTGAGAAAGCGAAAGTCTGATTGTCAAAAGTTAAAAACCTATTTATATTTATCATAATGTCTTGATAAAGAAAACGGAGCTCTGACAGATAATTACACCACAGTTGAAGGCCAATATTTGAGTTAGTGACGTTGCCTGAATATACCATACAGATGGACATCAGTCGCCACTAATCATTCCCAATGGCATTTTAAAGAGAAAGTTTTAAATCTCATGCCACAGAAATCTATTTGGAGACAGGTACTTAATTGCATTTAAACAGAAAACCATTCCCCGTATAAAAAACCGTAATAAAGACATCTTATCAATCTTAACTCATCAGATCTCAAGAGAAACTATCATCTTTATAGACAGACACACTAATTAAACAGAGCTTTTTTTTTTAAATCAATTAAAACTCTCACGTAAATTTAAAGAATCATTGCTGAATTTTGCAGTCAGAGTATATTGCAACCGCTGCAAATGACCATCTGACAAAATCATTTGGAAACTCAAGAAACTAACTCTGCTCTTCAAAAATTTGGTGTCTCAACTTCAAATATTCCATTCTTTAATATAGTCAACAATCACTCTCTTCTATCAACGATCTTTCCCCCAACCATTTGGGGAAACAGCTCTTTGCTCTCTTGAACTGGTATGAAGGATAAAAAAAGAAAGAATACTCTTAATTGCAGGCATGACCAGCTTCAAAAGTGACGGAAGGTCATAAGAAATTACAGAAGACAAATGGGCAACAAAAACAACCAGTCTTGGATGAATGATCTTCCAGCAAAAACACTAGTTTTATTAGAATTTAAAGCAAAAGAAAGAATTTCATATATATAAACCAGATTAAAATAGTGCCTGAACGAAAGAAAGTGAAAAATAATCAAAAGAAAATGAGACACTGTTGAATGGCGTGCCACACCTGAATTACTATGCATTAAAGTGATGCATTTTACACAGCATAATCAAATCTTGCATCATTGGATAACCTGGTTCCAAGTCTTAAATCACTTTAATCCATTGATATTCTTTTTTTTTTTTTTTTTTGTTCCTGTGTTTAAGCAGCCCAAAGGATATATCTGCAAAATACATTTTCAATTATCTTAACAACTGTCCCCAAAGTCCCTAAATTAGTATGTATTAAAATTTAATACTGGACAATTTACTGCTACAATAAAATAGAAATGGCAATGTCTGCTAATCATGCATACATCCACTTCCACAAGTCAAAATGTTTTAAACACTATCAGTTGACCATGTCCACTTCACATAAAATGTAATCTAACATAACCCAAAATAACTAAGGTTAAGAAAAATATGAAAAAATAATTAGCTTTTGTCTGCGCTCTAGTTCCGCTAATAAAACCGAACTAATTTTTGGGTGTCTTAGACACTTGAATAAGATTCTGCAGAAATTAATAGAACATTGTACGCATACTTCTGTCATATCACTCGAGAAATTAAATGTTTATCATCAACCAGAGATTCTTCGTTATTTTTTTGACTCAACTATTCGTCATAAAATTTTCATGATGAAGAAATCTCACTACATAAAATGGAAAAATATCTATCTTTATTCTATCACTTATTCATCCCTTTGTTTCAAGCATATGTATATATATACATTATATAAACATATACAAGAGCACAAACGTACAAACATTTGCAATATATAATGCCTGAAGTATAATACGAGTACATTACATGTATAATTATTTCATTTATCAATGAAGATTATATTTTTATATTTTATATTCCATGAACTATATTCTTTATATATATTTGACTGTTCAATTTTATATATATTTAAAATTCAATATAAAGGTATATATATGAAAAATTCTATTATATAAAATATATATAAATATATATACAAAAATTAACAAACTTCATGTATAACACATATATCTATAGTATATACAAATGTCTATAAGATCTTGCGCGTATAATCAGATACACAAAAGTACCAAGGATTAGGCAGTGGATTAATCCATGCGGATCTAAGGATGAAATAAATTAAAGAAAGACTTTTGTTGACCAAGAATGAAGATGTATTAAATATCGCAAAAAATAAATTTCTGATTATTTTGGAGTGATATAACTGTTGATATAATTTAGGATTAAAGTTCTCTCACTGAAATTGACAATGAAGGGAAGAAAAAATGAACCTTATGTGTTTAATGCATTATAAACTGGTTGAAACACTCACAGGTTGTATATTTGACATTTCCATACACAAACAATCTATTAGTTAAACATTATATATATAAACACTATATACTTTAACACACACATTATGTAATATACTAATACAACCCCAATTCTCAGATAAAGGCCAGTTGGTAACTGCTTACTCTGGTTTGAACCTATGTGTCAGGTAGTTATCAGAGAAATGCACGGACTCATCTGTTAAGAAAAAAATAAAAAAACAAGGGCATAAATAAACATATATACAATATTCAGTCCATGGATGAAAATATATACAAGAGATGGCAGCACATATTATACAAAAACAACTTATAATATATATAAAACATATATAACATATATATATATATATATATATATATATATATATATATATATATATATATATATATATATATATATATATATATATATATATATTTATATATTTATATATATATATATATATATATATATATATATATATATATATATATATATATATATATATATATATATATATATATATATATATATATATATATATATATATATATAGATAGATAGATAGATATATATATATATATGAAATATATATATATATATATATATATATATATATATATATATATATATATATATATATATATATATATATGTATATATATGTATATATATATATATATATATATATATATATATATATATATATATATATATGTATGTATATATATATATATATATATATATATATATATATATATATATATATATATATATATATATATATATATATATATATATATATATATATATATATATATATATATATATATATATATATATATATACACACATATATGACTTTTATCACATCACTATGATTCTTGTCCTTCGTTGGTTCGAGCCCATACGATGAACTTATTATCAACTAAGAAATTCCCCTTCAGTAACATATATATAAAATATATTATTTCTATATAGCAAATTGGATATTAAAGGGACGTTTGTAGCTTACTGATTATATATACATATATATATATATATATATATATATATATATATATATATATATATATATATATATATATATATCTATATATATATATATATATATATATATATATATATATATATATATATATATATATATATATATATATATATATATATATATATATATATATATATATAATGTTTCAAGAATAGAGGATCAAGCACCTGGTTATTACACGAATAATAATACCAAAATTTAGTCCTCATGTTGGACCAGATACTTTGAAACCTCATAACAAAATATTAAGACTGAATACTCTGAAGGTACAGTGATCAATTAAAAGATAATCACTTTTGAGAAATCAATGAATTCTGGTGAAATAACATTAATGAGTTATAACGTCAAACTAGTGGAAATGGATACCACTTCCAGAAACACTGTAGTGGTTTACCTGGTCCAGCGACCTAGATATATTTCAGGTGAACAAACAGATATATCATTTACCTTGTACATGTTCATTAATTTCTCTAAAAATTGGTCAAAATGAAACACTGTGCTTGAAAACTTTAAACAAACAGGTTTATTTCTAAGTTCAAAAGTTATATGCAGAGTTCACAATCTCAAAAAGATTTACTATTAATTGATAACAGCAGCGATTTAAGTATCTCTAAAAGTTTAGGTCAAAACTTAATTTATTAAGAGCAATTTGGTTAAGTAAGATTCAATGATTAACTATCACAGTTTTAAACACCGATGTCTATTTATTAAACTCAACACAAATGGCACCAAAATATTAGGGGCGAAGAGTGAAATATTCTCTGAAATCTCAATAATAAGTATGCACCAACAAAATGCCTAAGTAATCACCAGCACAAAACTTTGTAAAACAGTAATTATAAAATTAGAGTAATATGATGACACAGACACATAAGAATGAAATATGCAAAATGGAAATATACCAACAGCAATTTCACTAAGACAATTATGTTTAAAGATTACATGCTTTCAAAAGATTACCTCCGCTTTTAAAAAAAGGTTAAACTCACGTCTTTCTAAGACTTTCTAAAAATGAAAGACTGCCAAGTCACAATGACATACACAATGATATATAATTAGCAGCAAGACACACTAGAACATAGCTTATAAGAGATATTATTCACCTCTATCAAAATATAATATATTCTCTATCACAATAACAGCACAAAACATATCAAGTAAGAACCTTTACCTTCTTCAGAAAATAGCAAAATACATTTCACAATGTTTGCACAATATAAAAACCTTTAGATCACTCTTTACAAAAAGTACGCACTTCTTGGGTGAATTTAATCAATCTTTAGATAAGAGAGCAACCAGTAACCCCTTATACATGAATGGTATGATTGAGAGAGAGCGAGAGACACCTATTTCCAGCAACCCCTGTGGCTGACTGCCTGACTCTGGTTCAGTACTGCACTTTTATCTTTTAGCCCTCCCAGAATACATGATACATAACGTGACATACATTATACATACAGGTATACATGCTATGGTATACATACAGGGAATTCTAAGGCCCAGAAGGAAATATGTCACATCTCTTATCAATGATTGACACCATCAGCTGTTCACTCAAACACCTAAACAAACAAAAAGGAAGTGCTTTTGGACCAAAACTGGCTCACTGACAGTAATATCATATCTCTCTATATATTCTCTCTTTTCTCAAGATATATATAACATAATATATATATGTGTGTGGGGATAGGTGTGTGTGTAAATATGTAACATTGTGTTTATGATAGTGTCAAACTCTTCCAGATAAGACAAGTCACCTCTGATTTTCTCCAGACATTGAGTAAAATGCACGAAATCTTTAGCAACAGTAGTTCCAAAAATATCTCTCACTTAAACACGTTAAACTCAATACAATTTTTATAGCTGGTCCTTAAACAAATGGAAAACATATCAAGACATTTATGATTACATTTATCAATTTATCATAAGAAAGACATTTTAAAATCATAATTATCATCACAACATATGACAAATCTGTAAGCAGAACATCAAAATTTCCACAGAGATACATATTATACTTGTAGAAAGGGCAAAGCCTAGGTTGAAAGCCTTTCTAGTAGAGGAAAATTTCTGATATGTTAATTGATTCTATTAAACATTTCCCGTACATACACACACACACACACACACACACACAGGCAGGCAGTGTTGACTACGTATCACATCACCGTGAGATTCATACAATCAGAAAGCTACAAACGTCCTTTAATATCCACTCCGCTCTACCTCGGAAATAATATATTTTCTACACATGATACCGAAGGGGAATTTTTAGTTGATAATAAGTCCACTGTCCGTAAATGGAATCCAGCGACGGACGAGGACCTGCGGACTACAGGGACGCACTAACCTGTTTACAAGAGAGTTATAGTGAATATCGTCTCCTATCAACTCACCCGTCGAACTCAGGTGTTTGCATTTGGAGATCATATCCACCCACCCTCTGCCATGTTGACCGTAGTACGCTTGTCGTGACGTAGCCATATTATGACTATTTATCACATCACCGTGATTCATATACAATCAGAAAGCTACAAACGTCCTTTAATATCAATTCACTCTGCCTCGAAATAATATATTTTTCATATATGATAATCAGAAGGGAATTTTTTAGTTGATAATAAGTCCACCGTCCATTGGGGGTCGAAATCCAGCGACTGACGAGGACTCAGGATTATAGGGACGCACTAACCTGTCGCCACAAAGAGGTATAAGTAATAACATCTCACATCATCTCCACCCGTCGAACTCAGGTGTTTTGCGTTTGAGATATCCACCCACCTCTGCCATGTTGACCGTAGTACGCTTATCGTGACGTAGCCATATATTATGACTATTTATCACATCACCGTGATTCATATACAATCAGAAAGCTACAAATGTCCTATAATATCAATTCACTCTACTCGGAAATAATATATTTTCCATATGTTACCAAGGGAATTCTTAGTTGATAATAGTCCACCCATCCCGTGAGAGTCGAACCAGCGACTGACGAGGACTCAGGACTACAGGGACGCACTAACCAGTCGCCACAAAGAGGTATAAGTGAATATCGCCTCCATCAACTCACCCGTCGAACTCAGGTGTTTCGTTTGAGACGATATCCACCCACCTCTGCCGTGTTGACCCGTGTAGTGCGTTTTAGCCGCGCGTAACCGTAATATGACTATTTATCACATCACCGTGATTCGCCACAATCAAGAAGCTGCAAACGTCCTTTGTATCAATTCTGCTCTGCACACTTTTTATAGGTATTATTTTTCATGTATTTTGAGGGGATTACAGTTGATAATGAGTCCACCGTCCCGTAGAATTAAGACCAGCGGCCAGACGAGAGATCAGGACTACAGTGACACACTAATGATCGTACAAGAAGTATAAATGAATAACATCTCCCATCATCTCACCATTCGAACTCAAGGTGTTTTGCGTTTTTGGGTGATATCCACCACCTCTACCACCATATTGACCATTCTTAGTCGTTTGTGCGCGCGTAGGTGTCAATATGACTATTTATCCTTCAAAACCGTGATTCTTATACAATCAACTACAAACGTCCTTTAACATATGAAAACATCTACCAAGGAAGTAATATATTTTCATATATGTTTGTGACTTTTATTGATAATAAGTCACGGTGATGTGATAAATAGTCATAATGAATCAGGACGACAAGCAGACACTACCAGTCAACAAGGCAGAGGTAATAAGTGGATAACATCTCCATCAACTAACCCGTCGATCAGGTGTTTTTGCGTTTGGAGATGGTATTCACCCCCTCCTCTGCTTGTTGACCAGACTGGTTAGTGTTGTAGTCCTGATTCCTCGTCCGTGTAATTCGATCCCGGGACGATGGATTAATATCAACAAAAGTCCCTTCCGGTAACATATTTAATATATTCACTTCAGTGACGGTAACGCAGTGGATATTAAAAGACGTTTGTAGCTTTCTGATTGTATATGAATCACGGTGATGTGATAAATAGTCATAATATTTCGTCGACAAAGCGACTACCACGGTCAACATGGCAGAGGTGGTGGATGCTCGTCTCCATAGCAAAAACACCTGAGTTAAATGTGGGTTGATGGGAGATGGTATTCACTTATACCCTCTTTATGACGACTTCGATTGGTGTGTCACTGTAGTCCTGATTCCTCGTATTTCTGGTTTGCGATCCGCGGGACGGTGGACTTATTATCAACTAAAAATTCCCTTCGGTAACATATATGAAAATATATTACTTCGGGTAAAGTGAATGGATATTAAAGGACGTTTGTAGCTTTCTGATTGTATATGAATCACGGTGATGTGATAAATAGTCATAATATGGCTCGATGCGACAAACGCACTACGGTCAACATGGCAGAGGTGGAGTGGATATCGTCTCCCACGCAAACACCTGAGTTCGACAGGTAGGTTGATGGGAGATGGTCATATGCCTCTCTTGGGGCCGACTGGTTATGTCACTGTAGTCCTGATTCCCTGCCGTCCGTCGCTGGTTCGATCCCCGGGACAATGGACTTATTATCAACTAAAAATTCCCCTTCGGTAACATGAAAATATATTACTTCCGAGGTAAGTGAATTGGATAAAGGACGTTGTAACTCTGATTATATATGAATCGGTGATGTGATAAATAGTCATAATATGGCTTCACGTGCGACAACGCTACCGGTCAACATAGCAGAGGTGGGTGGAATGTATCTCCAACGCAAAACACCTGAGTTCACGGGTGGGTTGATGGGAGATGGTATTCATATACCTCTCTTGTGGCCGACTGGTTGATGTGTCACTGTAGTCCTGATTCCTCGTCGATAATGGTTCGATCCCACGGGACCCGGTGGACTTATTATCAACTTAAATTCCCCTTCGGTAACATGAAATATATTACTTGAGTGAGTGAATTGGATGACCAAAGGACGTTGTAGCTTTCACGGTATGCCAACAGATCACGGTGATGTGATGAAATGGTCATAATATGTAGCTACGTCGACAAGCATGCTACCGCGGTCAACATGGCCGAGAACAGGTGGATATATCGTCTCCCAAGCGCCACGAAAACACCTGAAGATTGGCCAGGAGTGGGTTGATGAAGATGGTATTCACTTATGCCCTCTCTTGTGACCGACTGGTTAGTGTGTCTTTGTAGTCCTGATTCCTCGTCCGTGGCTGGATTCCATTGCAGGACCAGTGGGCTTATTATCAACTAAAAATTCCCCTTCGGTAACATATATGAAAGAATATATTACTTCCGAGGTAAGTAGATTGGATACTAAAAAAGGACGTTTGTAGCTTTCTGATTATATATATACTTTACATATATATATATATATATATATATATATATATATATATATATATATATATATATATATATATATATATATATGTGTGTGTGTGTGTGTGTGTGTGTGTGTGTGTGTGTGTGTGTGTGTGTGTATCTCTCTCTTTCTCAAGTACCTGTCGTTGATTATTTATTCTTCATCTTATTAATGTAACTCCATAACCACACTTGACAATGAACCTATGGGAGATCCTGAGGCTGTGATGGCAAAACTTTGCAATGACAGATTTCTTACCAAAGTGGGCTTGAGGAATGGATATTGGCAGATCATAATGGAAGAATCGTCAGAGAAGAAGATAACTCAGTTTCAAGTGGATGTTATCAGTACAAGAGGAATAAACAAAACTACTGTACCATCGAAAAGGAGTGCAATTTGAAATATTTGCAGAAAAGAGATTCCATGGGAAGATTTTGTGATACAGACAGAACATGAGCCACTTGCATCAATAAATGTTGCAAGATAGAGAGGCCAAGGATCATGAGGGGGCCATAGCACTCCAGAGCTGTAAGTTTCAAGTAGAGAGCATCCCACGAAAGCTATCGTTGGCACAGACCCTTCAGCAGGCTCAATTGAAAAAGAAGGCCCTGCAGCAGCAGTGGCCTGTGGCATTATATTTGTTTGATTGAAACACTTAATAACACACAAAATTATAACATTTATTCACAAACCAAAACAATGATTTTCAGTTTGGCCATTCGTAACTCGTGGGTGTGGCTTGGCACTAGTTGACAAGGGGTCTTTTCCATAGCGCGTCTCGCTTCCAGCTATTGCTAAAATGAATAAGTTTCAATGGCAGCATGCAAATGGGGCGTTTTTGGGATTTCCTTCTGCCTTCTTTCTGTCTGCTCTCTTTATTCTGCTCTCTCTCCTCTCTCCTCAGCCATATATAGCTGTTCTAATTCTCGATGATTCCGGTTCGCGTTAGCGTTACGATTCATGGAAATTACATAATCCTGGTCGACTCGGGTGGTCTTGAAATATCTTGAATAAAGAGATTACGTAAAACCTCAAAAAAATTCGTAACCAACATGTTTCTTAACGTCTTTATGCTTCTTCAAAATAACTTTATGTAAGAAATTAACTACATTATGCCAATGACTCTCGAACATAAGAAAAAATTAAAGAATTTTGTTTCGTTTTCTCGAAAGGAATACACAATGGTCATGAGGGAACTACACGAAAAAGAAATCTATAATATCATAAACAGTGCTTTGATCTATATACGTACAGTACATACTGTACATACATACATACATACATACATACAAACACACATATATATATATATATATATATATATATATATGAGTACATATATATATATATATATATATATAGACATTGCATACTGAATATATATATATATATATATATATATATATATATATATTATTATGATTAGTAAGAATTCATAGCAAATTGCCTCCCCCCTCCCTTTTGTTGTTGTTGGTTGTTGTTGTGTTTCATTTACTGCCAGTCGTGTCGATCGATAGGGATTCACATCTGTTCATCGACTTAAAACCATGGGCGAAAGACAGCAGCGCCCCATTTTGACAAAAGATCTTCTTTCGGAGGCAAAAGTAATCTGGCTGGGCGTTTCTCCTACAGGCCAAAACCTCCCCTGTGGGCAGCAGGTGCAATGAGTCAAAGCATCTGTGTTGGGTGCACCCCCGTTCCCACAGGAGGGATAGCGGGGTGCTCACGAGGTCTCGACACACACGCCGGCTGGAAGATATGGGAGGAACTTGTGAAGACGTCCTCAACACCTGGCCCCATCGCATGCCCTTGCATCCTAACCACGGCCCTTCAAAAGTATACTTCCTCGTGCTCGACCAGATTCTCGAGCCCACACATTGCTTGAGTTTCCGAGGAGTTCCCATCGCCTTGCTCCCTTTACGGAAGCCCTGTATCTCACCACGGGAAGAACTTCGTCCTCGAAACGTAGTCATCCACGACCGCCGCTCGTTCCTCGGAAAATCTAAGGCGTAGCGTTCTGAAGAGCCCCATTTCAGTCACGCTTTTGTCTCGTAATATTTTCTTAAGGAGAAAGCTGAAATCTCCCTTGTCTATCGTCCGTGCGCCTCTTGCATCGGCAGTATTAATTTTTTATTACTCTTTGGCACCTCAGTGCAGCTTCTGAATTATTATTCTTTTGTCTATTTTCACATTGGCGTATAATGTGCATATCTCTCATTTCAGAGGGATTCTATCGGGAAGCTTTTGACTGTGTGTCTGGAATCCCTGCTTCATTCAATCCGTAGGGAATCTCTCTAGATAGCACCTACTTGAGTTCCTCTTCACTGATATCATTTATGTAAATAGTTAATTCCTTTAAATGCCCACGCATTTTACGTATTTCCTCAGTAACAAGAGCCCTATGCTCATATGAAATTCTCCTTTGTTATCCTCTTTTTACGTTTTCCGTACTAATGGAAGTCAGAATCACAAGGTTAAATTGCTGGTCATTTAAACTGTTGCTACCTGTCTCACAGAGCATATTTCAAACTAAAACCACGGGAAAAACGTAAAATATATATATATATATAATCATGAAGCTACAAATGTGTCGCTTAATATCAATCCATGCCGGTCCCACCCACACACAGACGTGCCACCATCCAGCAATCCCAGTCATACCACTGGAGCTTCTTCATCGGGGAGGTATAAATTAATGCCGAAGTCTGTGCAATGTTGGCCAATTCACGAGAGCTGTCATATGAGGTGGGTTAGTGCCGTTATACAATTTCCGCTATCGACGGGTAAATAAAGTACACCGTGACTGGCATTAATTTATACCTCTCTTGATAGCTCAGTGGTAACGCTGACTGAGTTGCTGGATGGTGCGCTCGTGTCGGGATCAGACTCGCAGTGCCCGTCCATTTATCACTTATAAATTCCTTCGTGATAATTTCATCGGGATATTCCTGAGGTAGCGGATTTGATATTGCTGACATTTGTAGCTTCATGATTGTATATAAATCACTGCAGATAAAAATACAACAGATATATTATTCAGATAGGCATATATATATATATATATATATATATATATATATATATATATATATATATATTCAATATGTAATGTATACTGAATATATATATATATATATATATATATATATATATATATATATACATACTGTATATATATATATATATATTAAATGGGTTTGGAAGCATTTGCAACATAATGCACCTGCAAGGTCTGTACTTCAGAGTAGAAAAGAAGGTGTCGATGAGATGGCGCTGTTGCGTTACTGCTATGCATTTTTTGCAATTCAGCATTGACCACCTGGGTGACCTGGAACATTGTTCATAGAGCGGCCAGATACTGTGACACGTGAAGGGGAGGTTAACATCAGCATAATGATTGTTCTAGTAGCCTGAGGTTTGGTTCTGGCCGGATTTCTGGGCGTGTTTAATGGAAAATTGAATCCATTCGTGCGTTACGAAATTGCTGAGTGCGAAGGGGCTTGTGATAGTGTTCTTACTCCTTTATGAAAAACCAGATTGGAAGGACGTGCTTAGTACACGTTGGGTATTGGAATTCCCATTCGCTGGAGACTGAGAAGAAACTTAGAAAAATCACCAACCTTTACAGACCAGATTATTTTAATGATTATTCTTTTGTTATTGTTTAACATTTATATCATGTGTTTCTGTGTGTTTGTAAACTGGGTGAACTTTGATTTTTAATGGAGATGGTTCCTTTCTTTGGCAGAATGCTTCATTGGAACCATGGCTAAATTGAGGTGGTCACACATTTGGACAGACATGCATGTAACATAGCTATAGTGGGAAGTGGCCATTTAAAGAGGAACTATGACAGAAAGACATTGGAGGTGTTATTAACAGACTTTTTAACTGATGTTGTTAGACTTGGAGACTTGGCGGGAAGCAGGAGTTAATTCCAAAGCATTATGTTCCCTTGCAGTGGTTAGTTTGTTTACTTTTGGTATAAAGGTTAATTGGGATTAATTATCTATTATGCATAATTTCATTTACTTGTTTCCTTGTTAGTTTTGCATAATAAACTCTATTTTTGTAGGATAGGTTTCTTTTGTTTTACATCCATATTTTAGTGGTTGTTTTGAGAGAGAGAGAGAGAGAGAGTCTGGAGGGTGGGGAGAGAAAGATGGTCTGCCTCATTCACGTCTACCAATCTTTGCAGGTAGGTGAAGTATAATCATGTCAGGGACAACAGATTTTTGGTGGCAGTGGTAAAAATAGGTACTTCCGGGTTTGACTACAAAAGATGAATGAGATTGGACAGGTAGACAGTTAGGAGACACAGATTAGAAGGGTATTGTCTGTAGGGATGCGGTGCAGTTGGCATGCCGTCAGTTAGAAAGAAAATTCATGGCGTTTTTGCACTTTCTTGTCAAATGCAACAGAGCGAGGTGTCTGGGAAGGACTGCAATTCAGTCTTTCATGACGGGTGTATTGGTTAAGGGGGGTGTTGTTAAATGTTGAGTATTTTACGGCGGTTTGCGACATAGGCGTATATACTTTTGTGTTTTTAGGTGAAGTGCGGTTATTGTTATTTGGAGTCGGCGATTGTTGGGATTCGATGGAAGGGGAAAATGTAAGTTTTTATTTCCATCATAGTTTCTTTGAATTAAATTTTTTTTCCTCCTCTCTTCTCTCTTTCTGTAATTTTTGTTTTTCTCTCTTATTGAATTACTGTAGAGTGGAACATGTTATTTATTTTTTGTGGGATATGTGACATAGGTTATACTGTGTAGGGAGGAGATGTATGTCATAAATGGTGATTATATTCAATGTTCCCCATTGCATAGCAACTCGGCTTTGTCTTGTGGCTTGCTCAGCATTTTTTTTTTGCATGGAAACTGAGGATGAGTCGAGTGTCAAAGGATGAATTTTACTTCTGGGATTCGTTTTCTTTCTTTTCTTGGGGAGTTAACCCTGATATTTGTTCCTGTGGAGTTTGTTAGTAATTACGGTCAAGAGGATATTAACATTTTGATTTTTTTGTTTTTGATTGTGGGCTAGAGCATATTGTGCAAGGTTTTAATGTTATGTGCATTTATGGTTGGGATGTATTTTACAGGGCTGTGGTTCAGGATTTTGTTACTGAATGTATATGAGGTTAGATAAAATTTTGCTGAAGGTTTTTAGATCTGTTTTTGCTAGCAAGGGACAAAATAAAGCCACAAAAATGTCGGGTGATGAGTCAGAATATAAGAAGACTTTGGTTCCTGGGGGAACCACTTTTGCTTTGCCAATCCAGCCTTTTACGGGCTTGGTGAATGGGATTTTGCGACAGTCGGTCGAGATTTTTATTGAGTGTTCAAAACCAATTTGATACAGAGAAAATCGTAGATGAGACAGATGGCTTTAATGAGGTGAAAGGATCTCTTGCTCTAGAGGTGGGAGATATTGGAAAACACTGTCGTAGCTTTGGATTTAAGAAATGCCGGTGGGATGAACTGAAAGTTTTCCTAAGAACTGCGTATGGGGCAGATGAATGCGTTCATTTGGTTTGGGATATAAGAGCATTCTATAACATCAGGATGGGAGAGAGTAAATTGTGGATTATAGCTCCTGATTATTTGATGCAGCTTTGGACTTGGTGGAGAAATTGAAAGCTTCGAGCTGGGTATCTGGCAATTTTATATCGTTAGAAAACTTTCAGAAGTTGTTGCATTTTTCCTGGCTCCTGAATGACATCCCTGACGTGCTAGTGAGTAATTTTGATAGTCGGGTAGAACCTACATCTGATGGGGCATTAAATTTTGCCCAAATTAGAAAGCACATGTCGCAATGCTCGACAGTAGATAGCACATTTGTCAACGGGATGCCGAAAACCATGATGGGTGGTCAGAGAACCTTTCACAGGGAGATTCAGGCTTTGCTTCCGGTGGGTTTTGTGCTGAAGTAGAGAGTGACAGGAATCTACAGATCAAACACCATAGTTTCGTTATTTTAACTGTAATAGGCAGGGACACTTGAAGAAGTTTTGTCAAGTTAAATACTGTAGTGGGTGTAGGAGTTCGGAGCATTCTTGGTGGTTCTGTCCGTTACTCAAAAAAAAAAAAAAAATGATAGACCAGGAACCCAGAATTTTGCGAGTAGCAACAAGAAAGCTCCCCAGGAGGCATATCCAACGAGGTCAGAGAGTAGACGGAATTTTTGGAGCGCAGATCAACCAAAAGGGAAAGGATAAACGGTTTGCGTCATATACTGTACAGTAGGGCTTTTGGGAGATGTAGGGGTACTGAAGCCTGGGGTGAAGGAGTCATAACTGGATCTAGTATTTTGATTTTTGTAGATACGGGGCCATCAATCAGTTTGGTGGACTATGAATTTTATCAGTCGGTGTTTTTCCAGTATCGGCTAAGGCATTAAGAGGAGAAAGTGTCTGATGTTTAGTCTCACCAACTGGATGTTGTAGGGGAGGTGGATGTTTGTTTTTCGCTGGGGAACCAGTTAATAAGGGAACTAGTTTTGGTGGTGAGAGGAGTTAACTTGGGTAAAAAGGGTTTATTGGGGCATCCAGCATGTAGTAGGATCATATTTCTATATACCCTAGTAAAGGAGGTATAACAGTTGGGGAAGCTGGAGGTTTTATCCCGTATGTGGTGTTGAGGAAACGGAGGGGAATATGTCTTTTACGGCAGGGGTTTTCAACCTTTTTCTCCCCACGTACCATTTTGGGTATTTTTAATGTCAATAATGTAGCCCCATCACTTTGTATAAAGTAGAAAACAAAACAAACGCAGAAAAGCATTCCATTGTGTATATTTGCAAGTACTGTACTGAAGGGAAGTAAGTACACAACCCTCCTGACATAACCAACAATATTGCAAACACAAAGAATTCCATAAAAATAAAGAAAATTCTTTTTGTGCATGAGGATAATTATTTACCTGTGGTTATGCAGTCAGTATGGCCAGGGCTCTCTAACCCCTAACCCTAACACCCGTGGGGAGAGCGTACCCCCTAACTGACCCTTGGCGTACCTCCTGGGGTACGCGTACCCCAGGTTGAAAACCCCTGTTTTATGGGGTATAATAAGAAATAAGTGGGAATAATGAGGAAATTGTGGGAGATAATCAGTCACAGGGTGAAAGTGAGCCTAATCGTGAGGGGAAGAGACTATACAAAGGTGTTTGAGCAGATGTAATTTTAGAACCAGGTATGATTGGTCTACTGAGAGTTAAGGTGAGTGATTTAAAGGTGAATAAACAGGTGTGTGGTGGAAGGTAGTGAGAAACTAAAAGGAGTGGTGAGTACAGTGTCAACACATGGGTAGAATTGTTAAACTGCAATAATTCATTTAGGTTAGAAGGGAGATTTATAAGGAATTATTTAGGTGAAGCAGACTATAAAGAATACATAGAGGGGTTAGGTGAGGTGTTAGCTGAATATGCAGATGTTATTGCTTTGAAGGGAGATAAATTGGGGTTGACTGATGTGTTAGAGCATCAGGTGCAATTAGAGAGGGGGACGGAGCCAATTTATGTCTTTTCATATAGGATACCTTTTAAGATTAGGGAGCAGTTTAAGCAAGAGGTTAATAAGTGGGAGGAGGAAGGTTTAATTTCCCGTTGTCAGCAGTACCTAAGAAGGATGGTTCAGTCCGCGTATGTGTGGATTTTAGAGGATTAAATGAGAAGACCATTCCAGACAGGTATCCGGTGGCGTGTTTGCCAGTTTGTTTGTTGAGATTGAAGGCAGGAATATCTATTCATCAGCTGATCTCATGCAAGGGTTTTTGTAAGTGCCGTTGAGTGAAAAGTGTAGCAAACTGACAGCATTCTCGATCCCCAAAGGACATTTTGAATTTAGACGGATGCCTTTTGGTTTGTCAGGTAGTCCTATTACATTTACGAGGCTAGTGAATACAATCTTGCACAGGATGTCGGGGAAAAATGCGATTGTCTATATGGATGATATATTAATTGCTACGGAGTATAGAGGAACATTAAGGAGTGCTCAGGGAAATGCTTAGGAGGCTTAGAATGGCAGGTCTAAAGGTTAAATTAGCAAAGTGTGATTTTTTGAAGAGACATATATTTTGGGCATGTCATTTCGAAAGAAGGCGTTCGAGTGAATGACGAGAAGGTCAAAGCGATTGTGGATTTCCTACACCCAAGACCAAGAAGAACTTCTGCTCGTTCATGGGAATGGAGGGGTTTTTCCGTAGATTTATGAAAGGTTTTTCTACGTTGTCAGCACTCTTGACAGAGCAATGAGAGATGATGTGCAGTTATGGGAGAGGCTCAGCATTGGTGCCTCTTTCAGAAAGTTAAAGAGGCTTTGATGAGTCCTCCAGTTTTAAAGTTCCCGGATTTTTCTTTACCATTCACATTAGTGACTGATGCCAGTCAAGAGGAGGTAGGTGCTTGTTTAATGCAGAAATTTGTGGGTAAATTGCATCCGATATCTTTTTATGGCAGAAAGTTCCAGGCACGAGGTAATAATGAATGGTTAATGGCGACAGTGGATGGAAGCTTTTGCAGTGGTGTCTAGCTTGGTGGATTTTAAGATGTTACTAATGGGGAATAAGGTGGACGTTTTTACGGGTCATAAGCCACTGTTGGCTCTTTTTAATAAGCCTGATCTTTCTCCTAAAACGTCTAGATGGATTTTAACAATTTTGATGCTAAGCTTAAGTACATTGAGGGTAAGCATAATGTGGTAGCGGATGCTCTTAGCAAGAATTTTGTGGGTTTGGAGGGTGAACATGTGTGCTCTGTAACTGGTGAGTGTGTGGATTGGGATGTTAGTTTGGTGGAGAAGAAACAAAAAGAAGATGGGGTTTTAGCAGATGCAAAGGCATTCTTAGAGGGCCAGTTAGTGAGAAGGGTTCTAGATTGCTTTATTCAGGTTTGGAGTTAGAGGGTAATTTATTGGTGAGGAGAATTATATATAAGTTAAGGAGTAGTGAGGATAAGGGTTATACAGCACAGACTGTGGTGCCAAAGGAGTTAATTCCAGTGGTTTTGGAGAGACTACATTGTAAACTTGGTAGTCCACATTTGGGGATTGAGAAGACGTTTCAGAAGGTACTTAATAAATTTTTCTTAAGAATATGTTTTCTTCAGTGGAGACATTTGGGAAGGGATGCTCGGTGTGTAATTCACGTAAACTGGCGAGGATTACATCGTGTAAATTAGGATCTTTTCCTATACCTAGTAGGCTGTTTCAGAAGGTGCATATGGATCTTCTAATGAACTATTACAAGTCAGGGTTTGGATATAAGCATTTGTTGGTGATTATAGATGAGTTAATGAGGTTTGTGGAGATTTTTCCATTGAAGAATAAGATGGCAGATGAGGTTGGGGTGACATTTTTCAATGGGTATATTTGTAGATATGGGGTTCCAGAGATACTTAGCACTGATAATGGGAGAGAATTTGTGAATAGAGCGTTAAGAGTTTCTTGCGGAAGTGATGAGAATACAGAAAGTAAATATTCTTCCGTATAGACCAGAGGCTACTGTGTTGTGTGAGTAGGAAGGTGCTTGAGGCTCTTAAAATAACAGTGGGTGGCAATGATACT
>NW_027100719.1:1289577-1317077 GCF_040412425.1 Macrobrachium rosenbergii | reverse complement strand
ACCTGTTTGTATGAGCTGTGATTACACATATGAATGCAGACTTATTTTACTAGTTTCTTATCAATGAGAATTGGTTATTTTGCTAAATAATTCATAAGGTTGGAATGAGTATTGATTTAGCAGGTAAGTCTTATAATGTTCAAGAATATTACTTTACCAGCAATGAACTTTATAATGCTTCATACAATAATTGAACAAGGAAGTATTGACAAATAAGCTCTTAATTCAAACAATGAGTAAGCAACAAGAAGTCTGTTAATGGTTTACATTCATTGGTTCATCAACTCCCAAATGACGAGAATTTTAATTTTCCCAACCAGTCAGAATTTGAACTTGATTTTGTGTAGCTCAGTGAGTCTAGACGTAGACTGGGTGCCTTTTATGCTAAGAATCGCGAATATGCAAGCATTGGCAGCGGTACCATAGCCTAGTGAATGAATCTCCCGACAACTTGACAACAGGGACAGGTGGAAACACTTCCTCAGGCTAACACATTAGGAGGAACAGGGAGTCACTTTACTAAGATGGGAAATTATATTCAAAACAGGGCAGAATAAAAAAATATTTCAGGATGGGAAGGTCACTAAAAATCTTGGAAGAATTTCTCAATATGCCAACTTTTTGAGCTTTTAAAAAAGGAGATGAATGGGTTATGTTTCTACAAAGTAAAAGTTTAGTCAAGAATGGCCCTGGAATTTTAAGCGATTTGCATGTAGCCAAAGAAATATTATTTTTGACAAGATCATGTTAAGGGGAGCCAATGTCCTTGACCTATCAACTGTTTTAACTTGAGTTTTGTTTGAGTTCAACTTCACTTGACATAATAATCTTCATACACTGATTTAGACCTATCAGCAATCATACTGACTTTTGTTAAGGTTCATTTTCATTCTAAATTATTGTTAAGAGAAGTCGCAACCACAGGTCTAAAAGTACAAGGGATCAATGGAAATCATGTGGAATCCTCTGTATAAGCAACCACCTTGTTTTCTAGGCCAAACTGCAAATTTTTGACATGCATAATTAATCTGGACAAAGAACACTAGCCTGAGGCGAGAGATTAAATTACGCTAGTCATCACAGTTCCCATTAACAATTACTCTCCGGAACCTATTTGTAAAAAAATCATTAAATGATTACGCTAAGAAATTGATACCTAACTCCCCTCTGTTTGAGGTTGAAAACTTGGGCATCAGGAGTAAAATGGTTAAAAGCAGAACTAAAGCAAAGGTCATTCAAAAAATTTCATCACCTGAATCTAAGGGTTTCTGTAGCAAAACGCTAGAAATGAAACACACACACACACACACACAAACAGTCAGTGAGTCAGGCTTTGTCATCACTACAGTAGTTCAACAATCAAGAATGAATCTGCCTGCCGGGTATGTCAACAATCCCCTCATTATATGAGTAACAGGCTCAAACTCTTGAAACAACTTTGACTATCTTAAAAAATGGAGGTTCACTCAAAATACTATTCAAGTCTACTTGAGATTTTAGATATTTCTTAAAGGTATACGATGCACCAGGGGTAGAGAACTATATTTTAATTACTAAAGATTTTAGAGCATTATTAGAAGATCCAATTAGAGGACAAAACAAGATGGTTATAATACCCGGATTCAGAGGCTACTAGGTCCAAGAAATGATCCGACTTGTGTACAGCATCATACATGAATGTCTAACAGCCATACTCAAGAAAAACGTTGAAAGCTCTTAAGCTATGGAAATCAGTAGGAGAAACACTTTGCCAATCCTTACGGTGTGCATTGAAGTTACGAGATGGAATATAAATAAAAGTTGTTATGAAAGCCATAACATTTCATAACTTGAATCTCGTGGTATACTCATTCATATAGGACTTGTGAAAAGCAGAATACTCATTATTCACACGCACACTGAAATCCCCCTTGTCCTTGGAATAACGTCAAGTTTAAGAGGTTAAGATGCATTGGTTTCTTGGGAAACTTTGCATGAAGAACTTCGAGGAATTACTGCCCCATACATTCTCATTATAGTCGGTACCTACTATAACTGCTCAATTGTTTCCTCAGTTATATTAATATATATATGAATGAAATATTTTCTGTTAAAACAGAATTCCATCAAATATAAGGAGCCCATAAAAATGTCAGAAATGTAGAAAATAAAAGCTATATTTCAGGGACCATACTGTCTCTCTCTTCAGGCAAAGTAATGAATAAAATGAATTACAGAAAAGCAGTATTTATACCAGAAGGTCCATAGGTCTGCCATTAAGTCACTCCAGTTAACAATTTCTCTATAATCTTCTTAACTGCTGACTGGAGGAAGATTTTATCTCTAATATCTGAATCCCAGGCACCTTTTGAAAGGTTCATTGTGTTTCTTTGTTGAATCAAAGTTGATTCCACCATCTGGCTTTTGAACCAACAATTGCTGTTATAAATTATATGTGACAAATTCCAGTTTATTCTATGATTATGGTTATTTATGTGGTTAAAAATAGCTGAGCTCTGTTGTCTGTACCTAACTGATCATTTATGCTGTATTAATCTCTGGGGGAGCGATTTACTTGTAAAACTGATATAAGATTGTTCACAATCGAGGCAAGGGATTTTGTAAACTCCTGTGCCTTTGGGGACTGGCTTTCGTTGGACGTTAATCAGGGATTTGGCTAAGGTATTTGGGTAGGTAAAAGCAAAAGGGTTTGATTTTCCAAGTGTCCGTGTCAACATCTTAATCATGTCCAGGTGTGGGATTTTTATTTTATTGTTGGGTGTCTCTAGTCTTGTTTAGAGGGAGATGGTAGAAGACTATGCTAGCTTTGTGGATAGCTTTCTCAATTATATGGTTAGGGTACTTTAAAGATGACCGCTGCTTACGGATTAGTTCAATTTTCTTCTCCAGGAAATCCAGCGAGCAAATCTGTAAGGCTCTTAAGAATAGGTTGCTGGCTACGTCAATCTTGATAGCTATGTCATGCTAGCTAAAAAAGCTAATGTATGAGAATGAGAATGTTGGTTTTCTGTAGATGGTAAATTTGTATACTATCATCTCTTATTATTAGAATGTCAAGAAAAGGAATTTTGTTATCTGTTTCCCATTCAGCTTTAAATTTGATGCTAGGCACTAATGCATTTAATTTTGAAAGAAATTAATTGAAATTGCCCCACCTGTTATCCCAAAATGTCAAGATATCATTTACATATTTCATCCACAGCATGTCTTTAGGTTTTATTGCATTTACTATTGTAGTTTCAAAATATTTCATGTATAGATTGACTAAAACAGACTTAAAGGGCTGCCCATACTGCACCCAAATTTTTTTTTTATAGAATGACTCCCTGAATGAAAAGACGTTATTTGTTACATATAATTCAACTAACTTTATTATTTTATCTAGGGTTAGTGGAAATGATCTTGAACAGGGGCTACTTTCTCAAAACCAGAACGTCCTTGTACAGGCTGTGAATAGGGACTACATTCAAGCTTAAAAGTTTTATATGTGAAGTGTTATATGCTTCTTGAATTTGGTAGACAGAAATCTTCAGAACAAGTTCAATGACTGGGAGAAATGTGCTGCTAATAGCAAGAGGTTACAACCACTTAGAAATTTTATTATTGTTCTATACTTAGGATAACAGGTCTAAATGGAAAATTATCTTTATGAGTTTTGGGAAGGCCATAAAAGTAAGGTAGTTTTGGGTTAAAGACTTTAAATTTCTCCAGTAGTTCAATGCTCTTTTTGCCTTTGCCAATTAATCTTACTTTTCTAAAAAAAACATTCTGTGGGGTATTTTGGAGAGGATTTTTCATTAATTTGTCACACCCAGACGTAGATCTGACTCAATTTCGCCCTTCTAGAAGCAAAGAAGGAGCGAGAAGACTGGAGGGGGAGAAGGAGAGAGCCCATGAGCTTGCCCTCGCCCAACATAGGGATAACCCAGTTCCGACCTCTCCCCAGTCCAGCGTAAGCTCTCTAATACCCAAATGGGATGACACTGGACCAGAGGCCTGGCTCGACTACATAGAACGGGTCTTCTCAACCTACGTGCCCACTCCCACAGAAGTTTCCTTGATCCTGGAAAGGCACATGGGTGGTAAGGGCGCAGTCGTCTTCCGCTCCCTTACCCTGGGCGTACAGGGTTTCTCGAGGAGTCCGGGAAGTGGTTGTCATCAAGACCCACGGTTACTCCCGAGCACTGGCACTGCGCTGTGCGTCAGCCTGGCTGAAGTGGGTCAAACCTGGACCGAATGGGAGTCACAAGTCCCAGTCTGCCAAGTGCTGGCTAGAAGCCCTCGGCATCAACACCTTTAAGGCCCTGCTCGAGAGCATACAGCTTGAAGGCTTCTTTTACTGAGCCCTGGTGCTCTCGCCATCCACCTCTGTGAGGATGCCCACTCCTCTTGGGCCAAGATCTAGTACAGTGGAGGGACACATTAATCCAAGTGTGCTGCATGATAGCCACGGCCCCTGATGAACCCCAGAAAGAGGCACCTCCCACCGACACCGATCTGCTATCCGCCTATCTCACCTTAGCAGAAGTGCTGTGGCTGCAGGAACAGTCTGGCACTCCACTCAAGCAATCTGAATCCGCTCCTGTGGCTGCCCTCCTCATCATGGGGACAGACGCCTCCCATCCTAACTTAAGTAGGGACCAGCTCATCTGAGTGCCAACGGAGGACACCAACCTGCAGAGCCTCCGCTTGGAAGCTACCGCTGACAAAGAAGAGATGAAGGACCTTGTGAAGGACAACTTCTTCCTGAAGGAAGGAGTACTTTACCGGGTAACCTGGGGGCAGCATGAGCCCACTCAGGTCATCCACTGGCTGGTGGTAGTACCCTCGTCCCTGCAGCACTTTGGTGTCACCTGGACCATCTAGGCCATCGAAGGAAGATTCTACTGGCCGGGTCTACTGAAAGCCATCAAGGCCTATGTAGCCTCGTGCACCACCTGCCAAAACACGGAAAGTCATAAAGAAGTCGTCCCCAAGTTCCTATCAAGAACATTCCCTCTGTTGGTGTCCCCTTCCAGGATGTCGTCATTAATTATTATACACCCCAGGAATGTATCAAAACCAAGACGAGTCATAACCACTGCCTCACCATAATAGACAGGTTTACGAGATACACCGAGGCTATTCTCATCAGGTGTGAGAGCTCAAAGAACGCCGTAAAGGCCCTCATACATTTCTTCTGTCATTTCAGGTTCCCTGCCACAATCCAAAGTGATCAAAGGTGGCACTTCATGCCAAAAGAATTCCACAACAGCATGGCCAGCCATGGCATCAAACATATCCACTCCACTCCTTACCATCCCGAGAGCCAAACTCGAGCATGAAGGAGGAGCACCCTGGGAGGAGAACCTCCCCTACGCCCTCTTCGCTATCTACCAGGCTCCCTCTGAGACCCTAGGGCACAGCCCCTTCAAACTTCTCTACGCTCACTCCACCTTGGGCCCCCTTGACATACTGTATAAGGCCTGGGGCGAACCTGCAAGGGCGTACTTGGCAAAGGACCTGCCCAACATCCAGCGGAACCGTCAGGCCACGTGGGTGGCTGCTCAGGCCACAGAGGCAGCAACCCAATAGCGAGTCAAGCTCAAGGTTGACATAAAGGCAAGAACTAGATTATTCAATGTCAGGGACCAGGTCCTGTCCCTCCAAACAGGAGCCACTCACTCCCTCAAAACTCAGTTTACGGGCCACCACAAAATATTTGGGAAGTGAGGACCCTAAATTACAGGTGGGGGCAAACTAAATGGCTGCACATCAACTTACTAAAGCCCTACCCGCACTGAGAGCAGAAGGAGGCTGAAGAAGCCCGTCATGATCCCAGGGCCATTGTGGGGACTATCACCACAATACTGGCCCCCTCAATGAATTCAGAAGTCCTACTTAATCTCAAGACCATTTGCCAGGGACTCTCGAATCACCAGTGTCAGGACATACAACAACTGTTAAGTCCACACCCACAAGTAACCCAGGACTGCCTTGCATGTACCAACGTCCTGGAGCATACGATACACCTGCAAGAAGGTGTCACTCCTATCGCCAAAGGCAACTACCAGGTCAATCCACAGAAAGTGAAGAGGATCGAGGAGCAAGCACAACTCGAACTTGAACTCGGCCTTATTGAGGACAGCGGCAGCAAGTGGTCCTCCCCAGTAGTCTTGGTTCCTCAAAGCCGTATCGATCAGTTAACCAATTCTCCATACACCCGACTATGACCGGCCCTTCTATACATGGCTGTTGATGCCAGTGACATCGGCATTGCGGCGGTCATGTTCCAAGAAAAGGATGAGGTTAGGCACCCAGTAGCCTACAATTCCAAAAAGTTTAACCTGGCTCAAACACAGTACAGTATTATCAAAAAGGAACTTCTGGGTATGATTCTGGCTATGAAGCAGTTCGAATCCTATCATACTGATCATAAATTCCCCTTAACAGTCCTTACTGATCATAAACCCCTTAAGTATCTCACGACTTTTAGGAACCAGAACAAGCTTTTAATGCATTGGTGGATCGATCTCCAAGATTACAATTGGAGAATCGAACATATCAAGGGTACAGACAATAAAATCACTGATGTCCTTTTCAGGCATCAGAGCTAATGCCCTTATCAATGGCTCCCTGTTAACACTACCCCCAGGAGTAATGTGGCACTCCCTCCAAAGGGGAGAGTCGCATTATTTCTGCTCAGAATAGCACCCCTAGAAAGCATAAGCTATATCCTTTTGCATCTGTCATTTCTTTTAATTCACTACAATAACCCTGAGTGCCAACCACCAGATTGGCTGGCCTCCATGAGTCCCTGACTCACAAACCATGCAGCTACAAGCATGGAAATGTAATTTGTATTTTGACAAAGATTCCGACGACGCAGACCACAGGCAGAACAAACTACCACGACGCAGTTACATTTGAATGGCGAACGGGAAAGCGAATTAGCCGCTGGATTTACGGTGTCACTTAGAGACCTGGCAGCAGAAAGTGAGCCATTGCAAAAGAAAAGGAAACTGACGAAAGCTCATTTTGGCTACTGTAACCTTGAGGCGAAGGCAGAGTTATTAAATTTTTACTCATATCACATGTAGTTAGTGTGCCACTTTTATTAATCTGGTTTTTGGTGAGAGAGAGAGAGAGAGAGAGAGAGAGAGAGAGAGAGAGAGAGATCATAGTTTGATGTACAACCATTGGTCTGTGATAAAAAATTGTTTGTACTTATCTTCTCCAGGCTTGAAAGAGATATAAAAAGTAAGAGAGAGAGTGAGAAAAAAGTATTCCTTAGTTTAACCAGACCACAGAGCTGTTTAACAGCTCTCCTAGAGAGGGCTGGCCCGAAGGATTAGACTTATTTTACGTGGCTAAGAACCAGTTGGTTTCCTAGCAATGGGACCTACAGCTTATTGTGGAATCCGAACCACATTATAGCGAGAAATGAATTTCTATCACCAGAAACAAATTCCTCTAATTCTTCATTGGCCGGCCGGAGTAGAGAGAGAGAGAGAGAGAGAGAGAGAGAGATTAAAGCTTGATGTAATAAACATCCGTCTGCAATAAGTAATTTTATGTACTTGTATTCTCCAGGCTTGAAATTTACTCGAAAAGTGAGTGACTTAGAGAGAGATAGAGAGAGAGAGAGAGAGAGTCAAGTCAAGTCAAGTCAAGTCAAATTCTTTATTCCATTAAAAATGGCTATTACATAATTTTACTCTTTCTTGAGTAACACAGGTCTATTCATAGTTTTATAAAGAGTTTTACATAATAAACAGTATTCATTATCACAGGACCTGCAACTAGTATACAGGTGACATATTGCAATACAATATCACTGATATCAATAAAAACGGAAATGCAATAAAATTTTTTCGACTCTATGCAACAGAAATGCAGTAAGATAAACAACATACAATAATATAGGCATAAAATGAATACGATCCTTAAAAACAATCAAGTGAAAACTTTCAAATCAGTAAAATAATAAATTAGCTAATTCTCATAAAAGATAAAGTAAACAGAGTTTACAACCAAAGATAAAATTTCACAACTTTTATTCGGTATAGAAGAGAATACTTCTAAAGCTCCTAAAACTTATGACAGTGATGAGAACCTAAGGTTAAAAATGAAGAGTTTCTCATTTCTGGAGTAAGTGTGCAATCAAATGAGATTTAAAAGAAGATATGGTTTCGCGCTGCTTGATATCAGCAGGCAGACGGTTCCAGAACACGGGACTACACACACCTAGACGCCTCGCTCCCGTATCGGTGAAAGTTCTCGGAACAGATAAGTGATCCTGGTGCCTCGTGTTAATGTTCTCAGTACGATTCTGGCCAACCGTTGGCAAGGAAAAGAGTCATTCTGGCAGAAGTTTATTTCTGATTTTGTAAATCAAGAGGCATATATCGTAAAAGTACTTCTGCTCCATTCGCAGCCAATTCAGTTTTTCAAATATTGGAGTAACATGGTCATGTTTTCTGGCACCTCCAACGGCGACCTTTGCGGGAAAATTTTGTATTTTCTTGACCCTTTCCAACTGGGTTTTATTGGTCGAACCCCAGACCCGCAAACAGTAGTTCAGGACACTCAGTACCAGCGACTGTACCACCATGACTCGACAGTCTGGCTCAAATCTATCACTCACTCTGTTAAGATATAACAGGATGCCAGTTACCTTTTTGCGTAGTTCGTCAATATGTGCATTAAAAGTCATGCTACAATCCATGAAAACTCCCAGGTTTTTAACTGTATGTGACGGAACAAGTGTCACATTACTGAATTTTATGTTCGTGTTCTCCGGGATGCGAGAGCCTTCGTTAAGTAATAGGCCGTTACTATTAAAATAATATTTTGCAATAGTCAATATATTTTCGGCTCTCTTTATCAAATCATCGAGCTTTTTCAAGTCACCAGTCAGCAAAATCTGTGTATCGTCAGCATAAATAACAAGAAGTCCATCCAGTATATGTTGTGGTAGATCATTGATATAGATCAAAAACAGCAATGGGCCCAAAATCAACCCCTGGGGTACACCAAAAGATATCTCCTCAGGAGAGGATAGGATTGATCCAACACGAACAGATTGGAAGCGATTGCTCACATAATTTTCGAACCAAAAAGAGTCGACATTGACTTTAGCTAATTTATTTATTAGAATCTGATGATTAACGCTGTCAAACGCTTTGGATAGATCCAATAATAACAGGAGAGATAATTTCTTATTTTCTATATTTTCATATATTTTATTGGTAACTGTAAGTAACGCAGTTTCTGTTGAAAGATTGGGTCTAAAACCATGTTGCTCGTTAACTAGTAAATTATTTGAGTCAAGGTAAGACATCAGTTGAATGGCAATTATTTTCTCGAGTATATTTGAGATGACAGGCAACAGAGATATTGGTCTATAATTTCCAACGTTTTCAGTGTCTCCACTTTTGTAAACGGGAACTACGTAAGGATGTTTCCAAAGGTCAGGGTAGTTACCTGTAACAATTGAGGTGTTGACAATAACAAGAATGTAGAATATTGTAACGGGCAGAGAGTCAATTAAAAATCGAAACGGAATTCCGTCAGAACCACAAGAGTTTTTGGGTTTCAGATGTTTTATTACAAGAATCAGAGTGTCTATATCAACTGGCTGAGGTCGGAATTTATTTATTGTAAATAATGATGTAGAGGGCTGATCATAATGGAGTTGATTGTTATTGCAGATATTTTCTTGTGATCTGGCGTACGTTTCCCTTCCTATATTGGCAAAATATTTATTAAAATCATCTGCTCTCTTCTGAGCATCAATGTCTGTGGTTTCAAGTGATCCCCCAGGAGGAGACTTTTTGTTAGGAAGTATTATTTTATTGATGACATTCCATGTTCCCCTCATATTACCCTTACATTTGGAGAATTCTTCCTTGTAATAGTTTTTCTTCTTATTAGACAGCATTGTCTTAACGTGTTTCTTTTCCCTTTTGTAACTACTTTCAACATTTAGGTCTTGTCTATTTATTTTAAGTTCCTTTAGTATATTGTCTCTAGATCTCATTGCATCTTTAATTTCGGTGTCGATCCAAGGAGCAGGCGGGTGTCTCATTACCTTCGTAATAAAAGGAGCACAGACGTCCAAACATTTCACAAAAGTAACGTTAAAAATATGGACCTGATAGTGTACATCATCAGTAAATAAAATTGTATTTAAGGAGCAGCAGTCATTTAAGAGAAGTTCACATAGGTAATTCTGCGAATAATTCTTGAGACAACGAAATGTCTTAACAGTTGGAGGGCGCTTTTCTTTTCTGATATTTATATTTGTAGTTAAAAGTTCATGATCACCAACTGAACAAGGCAAGACATCAGAATGTACAACGAAATTAGGTCTATTGGTAATAATTAGATCCAAGAGAGTTGAGGAGGTCGTTGTAATACGAGTTGGTTTTGTTGCCAATTGGCTCAAGTGGAGGGTTTTAATAATGTTGCCCATTCTATTATTTGGGGAGAGGAGGTTATCATTGAAGTCACCTAGAATTAAGAGAGGTTTGTTTCTCAAGCACATGGATCCAAACACTTCACAAAGATAATCATAGCTATCGTTTAGGGCATGGGGATGACGGTATACACAGCCTATGATAAAGGAGGGAAATTTATTATATTGAACTGACATCCAAAGATCCTCGATATGCCGTGGTCTCACGAGTTCAGGTGTCAGTAGCTTCACCCTCAAATGGCGTCTAACATAGACACACACTCCCCACCTCTCCCCATCACTACGATAGATAGAGAACTCGGGGATTTCAATGAAATTGCTATGTATTTCAGGTAAAAGCCACGATTCACTTATACACATGATATCAACATTCCTGTTATTTGTTAAGAATTCGACATCATCAAAATTACCTAGGAGGATTGTGCGTTTATATGCTCAACGGTAAGTCGATCTGTTGGAGTGCCATGATAGGGAGGAAGTAATTGCTATTCCCTATTTTGACATAATCTTGTTTTGTGTCCATACCCCTTACACCTGTCACATCTAATCCTACGATAAAACTGGCATTGAAAAAGAGCATGACCGAGTTCACCGCAGTTATAACAAGGGCGATGTCGCGACAGATTTACTGAGTTCGCCCGTATTTATAACCGGTAAAATTAGTAGCCGAGTTTCTCCGCCACGCCTCATCCGAAGAAGAGCCGTGACGGCCATGTTGATCATCCTCAATAGAAAATTGGCTATTTCTTCTTCCACTTCCACCTCGTTGTGCTGTAAAATGTCTTCGTGGATAATCCTGATAATTTTTTATGGTATTTTGGTAACTCAAGTCCGTGTTTCTGAATCTCGGCGCTCTGCTTCCTTCCATGTGTGTTTGGGAGTATCCTCTGTTGTTTGCAACACCTTGAGAGCCTTCAGAAAATGGGGCAATTACTTCTTGATGCGTAATAGTGTCCCAGTTGTCATTTAGTTTGAAGAAGGGACATTGTTTAGAGATGATATTTAGCAATCTGATGACCCCTAGCCTGTTGAGGAAATTTCCTTGGCTCCCACTGTTGACATGCAGGCACATTTGATCAATTTCACCTGTCCCAAGTCTAAATTGTAAATTTGTTTTGATCACCGATATCCCATTTTTTGCACTCCAAGCTGCAAGTTGATTGTTGAAGTTGTTTATAATTTCATCAAACTCTTGGACTCTCAGTACCGGTGCGAGTTCACATATCTGAATGACCATGTCCTCGTTTATCTGCTTCAGACTCACAACAAGAGAACCAAGTCTATCAAAAATATCTTCTAGCTGATTTTTATCCAGTATATCTTGAAGACCGCAGTAAAGAATGCAGTATTTTGGGGCCTACTGAAGTTTTTCCGAAATCCAACATTTGTTGAGGTCGATGTTTGCTTCCTTTATGGTTCGGACTGAGCATTCAGTTTTCAAATCAGATGTTCGAATCGCAGTAAGGTTAGTATCTCCCAAAAGAAGGGTTCCCTCAGTTGGAGAACAGGTAGGTCCATGAAATGCATCTGGTGCCTGATGATTTGCAGCTGCTTTCTGAAATTGCTCCACCTTCTCTTCTAGCGATGAGAGGCGATCGTTCAGTTTATTGATCGTGACATGAGCAGCTTTAAGTAGCTCATTTAATTCATCAATTTCAAGGTCTCGAATATTTAGTCTCTAAGTTCCTCGACGCCCTTCGCAGCATCTCCTGATGTTATTTCATGGTTTGAGTCGTTGTTTTCAGAATTGATCGGTCGAGAAGACTGGTGTTTTTCCATTATCATATCGATCAATTTTTCTTTTGTGACCCAAACCTTTGTGATACCGATCTCACGACAGTGCTTCTGTAACTCCGCTTTCCTATAGTTTGAGTGGGAACTCCCAAGTGGGATTGTTTAAAGACACCTGTTTATTAGAAGAGGACATTATAGTGTCAGAATTCTACTGAGAATCTATAGTGTGTCAGAATTTTTTCGTACGTCTTCCGATTGGCAATATTCTTTGTAGTGAGTAATGACGTCAGCAATACGTCATAATACTCTTACTGCGCATGCGCAGAAAATAGAAAAATTGAGCAGGAGTCCCCGATTCCAGGAGAATACTTTCCAGTTAAAATATTACTAAGTCTACATAGTTAAAATAATAAGCAGCACTCAGATCAGATTGCACAACACTTCACTCAGGTCAGGGAGATTCACGAATATCAAAATGCTATCTGGGTAGCATATAAATGCACAAAATGTCAGGAGCGTTGTTGGTCTTGTTTGTTTACCACCCCTCCTCTTCTTGAAAGAGAGAGAGAGAGAGAGAGAGAGAGAGAGAGAGAGAGAGAGAGAGAGAGAGAGAGAGAGAGAGAGAGAAAGGGTCAAATAATTAACTGATGTAGTAATGTGACGTGAGACGTGGCCAAGCCATTAAGGCTGGAAATAATTAACGAAGCAATATTATTGATAACAATGATAAACGTGCGGGTGAAACTGTCACTCTTTGCAGCCACACGTCTATTCATATGACTGATAATATAAAGTCATTCACATGGAGAGGAAGTTAACGGAGGTAAAGCTTAATTAATATAAAGAAGTTTAACAAGATTACTGACTCCCATTGAACGATTCTCATAGGTCTAATCTGAAGATTTTCTTCTAAAAAATGGGCTAAAATTTTATGATGATGATGATGATGATGAATCCTATCCATATGGAACAAGCCGGCAGGGGCCACTGACTTGAAATTCAAGGTTTCAAAGATCATTACTGTCATTATCGTCATTACTACTACTACTACTACTACTACTACTACTATTATTATTATTATTATTATCATTATTATTATTACTGCTAAGAAGATGAACCTAATCATATGGAACATGCCCACAGGGGCCATTGACTTGTACGTCAAGCTTCCAAAAATTATTATTATTATTATTATTATTATTATTATTATTATTATTATTATTATTATTATTATTATTCAGAAGATGAACTCTATGCATATGGAACAAGCCCGCAGGGACCACTGAACTGAAATTCAAGCTCCCAAAGAATATAAAAAGTCTGTGGCGGATGCCTTCGTTCGTCGAGCCTTCTCACGCTGCTCCAAGTGGAAAGAAACTACCTGAGAGATTGAAAGATCTCACAAGCAACAGTTTCTCTAACCCCGGGGCAGAACAACAAACCCGAGTTTCTATAAACAACTGGCACCAAGAAAGCATGACGGACACCGATAGCAACCAAAGTGAGTCCATAAAACTATATTACAGGAACGACATGAATCAGGTGCACTGATGGCACTCCCCCCCCCCCCTCCCCCCACCCCTTACGGAGCTATTTTATATGGTTCTTGTGGCCAGCTAAATCTACTATCCATTAATAAGCCAAGCTTACACTTTTGGAGCAGGTGGAAAGGAGAGAGAGAGAGAGAGAGAGAGAGAGAGAGAGAGAGAGAGAGAGAGAGAGAGAGAGAAGGGGGGGGGGATGGAAGCAGTCTTGAAAGAGAGCGAGGGGGAGGAAGCATTCTCAAGAGGGAGAGAGGGAGAGAAAGGGAGACAGAGAGAGAAGGAGTTAAAAAATTTAAGTAAATTATAAACTACAAGTCTTATTCGGTTTCGAGAGAGAGAGAGAGGGAGGGCAGTTTAAAGAGAGCGAGGGGGAGGAAGCAGCATTGGAGAGAGAGAGAGAGAGAGAGAGAGAGAGAGAGAGAGAGAGAGAGAGAGAGAGAGAGAGAATCATCCCAACTTGAGATGTAAGTTAGAAACTACAAGTATGTTTAAACAATACTCGAGTGCCTTTTACTTTACTTTACTATGAAACATATACTTAGGAGTGTAAACTTTTACTGAGGTCAGAGGGAATTCTACGTCCGTCCCAAATATTCGTTTTAACCTTCACTATATTATTTATTGAGCACAGTATACGCTCAAGGAAAAAAAGGTCCTTAGACACATATACGCGAAAAATATATTAGAAAGAATTTCCCATTAAAATACACTACCGTTATATTCTTTATGAACGTTGCATGAATACAGACCGATATAAGAAAAATGTATCACACTTGGCTTCTTTATGAATACGTATACGTATATCCACACGTCATATAACTATGTTTATGGCTGCGTCTAGATTTTTATATACCATTAATTTATCTCTTCTGCATTTCCCGTTATCTTTTGTAATTTCTTTTAAACGAACACCATACTCTTTGGAAGCTTGAATTTCAAGTCAGTGGCCCCTGTAGTCTTGTTCCATATTAATATGGGTCTATCTTCTAAATAATAATAATAATAATAATAATAATAATAATAATAATAATAATAATAATAATAATAATAATACTGTTTTAATAATCGTAGCGCATGCTGAAAGTGTAAATATACACACGACAATGAGTAACTTCTCCGAAGCAAGATTTTACCCTCGAACTTTTCCCAGAAGTTTCAGACTAATCCTCAAGAGTGGACGTTGGAACGAAGCTCGGCGAACAAATTATGAATTCTTTATTCATTTTCAGTTCTCTTTGTCACTCCCCACTTTTTAAATCCCTCCACATTCCATTTCACCAAAATTAAAATATAACAAAAAATATACCAAACTAATTTGCTGCTGCCTGGATGAAGGCTCTTTGCATGAGAGCATTCAAGACAATACTGTAGTTTCTGGGTACAAACGATTTGGATTAGAAGAAAAAGTGATGCAATATATCTAGATGGATATTAAAGAAACATTCTCTCCCCAGCAACAAGTAACGGCATTCTTTTGGTGAATGCATTCTGTCACTGAAAGCTAGGGGCCGCAGGGATGCTGCAAAGAACCTCAAATAATGCCTACAGCGCACCGCGTGAGGTGAACTGACGGCACTGACAAACTCATATTTATTTACATATAAATAACCACATTTGTAACAGCCAAAATGACTTCCCAGTCTTAGATGCAATTTCCACTGAAAGCCTGGAAATTTGAAGAGCGGTGAGTGAAGAAATACCCATCCTAAATAAAGTTATATTCATCCAACGAGGGAGTCCCTCATAGGGTGAATATTTTTAACGGCTTCCATTGTGAAAAACAAATTCAGAATTATTGGGATAAAAGAAATATTATTAGAATTTCCCGTACAAGTTACATCAAAACTTGAGTTCTCTGAAAGATGAGCAAAGCCAGTTACCCAGAAAAAAAAAGAGTGAAATTTTCAAGTTCTAACAAACCAACTCCCGTTTTGGGGGTAGCGCCGTCAGTGTACCTCACGCGGTGCGCTGTAGGAGTTACATAAGGTTTTTTTGCAGTGTCCCTTCGTCCCCTAGCCTTAAACCCTTCCATTCCTTCCTTTTAGTATACATCCAGTCATATTCTCTTTCTTCTGTCTTACTTTCCTTAACCCTCTCCTGACAATTCTTTCACAGTGCAACCTCAAGAGGCTTCTCTCCTGTTACACCTTTCAAACCTTTTTTACTCTCAATATCCTTTTCAGCGCCGAGTGACCTCATAGGTCTAGCGATTGGCTTTTGGCCTAAATTTTATATTCCATTCCAGTCCATTTCATTCCATTCCATTCCTAACAAAACAAACGGGAATAGGACGCGAACTGTTCTCAAAGATCACTGAATATGAATGACATGACTGGGCGCACTTCCGACTCTTCTCTGATGGCTTAGTAGAAGCTCTGAATACATTTTGTGAGATCTCTGAGAATAATCTAACAAACAAACAAGAAAGGGCAGATAACTCCCTCCTTTCTTTCGAAGAACTGGTCAGAAATGTATAAAGTGTCACTTATGGAATATTTATACTGGCACCAGCTTGTTGGCGCGCGTAGGCGCGCTGAAACCCTGCGCGGCTATCTTCCCTACCCTCCCGTTTCCCCTACCTACCCCCGCCGCCACCCGGGGCGGACAAACCAGTCTGCAGTGGGAGGGTGGCTGTATCATGTCTCCCCTACGGTCACCCGGGAGAGGACAAACAAGATCCAGCCGGATATTATAATTAGAGATAGAATGTACTTCTTCCTAATAAACACTGTATTCTTTGGAAGCTTAAATTTCAAGTCACTGGCCGCTGTGGGCTTGTTCCATATGAATAGGGTTCATCTTCTGAATAATAATAATAATAATAAAAATAATAATAATAATAATAATAATAATAATAATAATAATAATAATAATAATAATGTACGTGCTTTTAAAGACAAATATATTTTGTGATAAATTTTGGAATGCGCCTTTTAAATAGGAAGGTACCGTCTAAATGAATTGGACAAATTCATAGCTCTAAAAACAAGAGCCCTGACATGCCTACAGACTTTTCAAAATCACTAATAAAAAAGTAGCTCTAAATAGTTCTACGAAATATTTTTAGAAGAGAATTTTAACTGACATTTGCATAAATGGATTTAGTATGGGAGCATTTATCACTCTAATGAATTTTTTAAAAATATAATTTATTGAAACCAGGACTGTATTGAAATATTTATTTTAAGAATAAATTTTCATACATTCCTTCTGTCAAAAATAGACACCCAAAAAGAGAAAATCTAGTTTATTTGTATTACTACTATTTTTCCATAAATTTATGGGTTAAATGTTGGCCACATCTACAGTGGGGACGAGTGACCCGTGAAAAAGTCTTCTCGTATTCGAATTATTTATTCGATGTGCTCACTTACACATTAACTTTCATATTAGCAGAGAGAGAGAGAGAGAGAGTGGAATGGAAAGGAAGATAAAATTTAGGCTAAAGGCCAAGTACTGGGACCTATAAGATAATTCAGCACTGAAAGGGAAATTGAGAGCAAAAGGTTTGAAAGGTGTAACAAGAGGAAAACCTGGCAGTTGCACCATGAAACAATTATTGTTAGGAGAGGGTGGAAAGTAAGATGGAAGAAAGAGAATATGAACGGGGGTACAGTTGAAGGAATGAAAGGGGTTGTAGCTAGTGGTCGAAGGGGCGCTGCAAAGAACCTAATTATTACCTACAGTTCACCGCGTGAAGAGCACTGACGACACTAAACCCTAGGGGCTTCTGTCGAGAGTAGAGTACAGTTTAGCTGAGACGTGAAAAGCCTTTCCTTTCACTTTTTTTTTTTTTTTTTTTTTTTTTAATTTAACAGTCTTTGTGATTTTTTTTTTTTTCAATGGGCAGTCGGTTGTCTCGAGTTAGACTCAACAAAAACACGTTTTCGAACAATATTCAGTACTGAACATAAAAGCGAGTAATTTCTTTGAAATAACCACGCACAGGCTTTTATTTTTTTTTTTTTTTTTTAACATTGGATTATTCAATTACTGTTGAGCTCCATAAAAAGAGAAGTTGAAAGCGCTCCTCTTTTTTTCCTGTCATATTTTCTAGATCTTCAAACTCTTTTCTTTTAAATTTTTCCTTTCCACAATATTAAAAAAAAAAACACAGTATGCTTGCATTTTCGATAGGACAACGCTACATGGCTCTACCGTCATTTTGCGTAAAAAGAGAATATACTGATCCATTTCACACACGTGTATTTGAACATATGGCGCCCTATATTTCTTGTAACTTTTTTTATTATATTTTTTCGCGGTTCGAACAAAATAGTAAAGGAATTGTCGAAAAAAAACCAGGTAGCTCAAAGATAACTTCCCATATTTTAGGATAAATTCAGTATATTGACGGAAAGACAAAGGGCTTATGAAATATTTTAACAACCTTTGAGAAAATGTTTCCCATTTCTTGACATACGAAATATTGAAAGAAAACGGAGCAGCAAAGAAAAAAAAAAATAAAAGGAACAGTAAGAACGACAGTAAATATCTTAAACAAGTAAAAGCACAACACTTCTGTGATTCCATGCATCAGGTTTTTTTATGATTTAATTAAAATGCAGCTAAGCATTTCCCTTTGCAGTCGTTTTCATGGAGGTTAAACTCGCATTTGGACATGTTCCCTTTGCAAAACAAAAACTAAAAACTCGTGTGAGATAAAAAAAGAAAAACACAGTTATAGGTTTTCTTTGGAAGGGATAAAACTAAAACACACGATGTAGCACAACAAATGACATAAACTGACAACTCTATTATGTACACAATGCACATGGCTGTCTAAAAAAAAAAAAAAAGAAGTTCCCCCATCAAGTACTTTGCGCAACTGGGGAAGCGATAATTTTTTCCCTTGTCCACGAACTCTTTCTGTTTTGGTGAAAGAGTCGTTAAAATACAAGGGAAGATAAATTGGCCTATCCATCCTGGTTAGGACAACACACAATTCAAGACATTTCTCTTTTTTATAGAGGAGGAAAATGCAATATTTTCTCTCTTTTACAGAGCAGGAAAATGCAATACACTCGATAAACGAATGCAGACTCAAATACGATAATTATTGTAGTTACTACATCCTCATAGTTTTGTGACTTACAGACACTCGCTTAACTTATAGCTTATTTCTGAAATGTGTTTAAATAGGCAGCCATGCGCTACTTTTAAGATAGATTTTCCGTGTCGTCTACAAGCATTCATATAGTTAAGGGTCGCAAATGGCAAGAAAAGCTTCTCGTTACAATGCAACAAGACGCTATTTGGGGATTCCAATACACAAATTGATAAAAGGCAAACTATCACTAAGGCAAATATTGCTTGTTTTTGCTGAAGGTGAATGAGTTAATAATTGGGATGGTAGAATATTATGTATGCGAGTTGTTATTATTATTATTATTATTATTATTATTATTATTATTATTATTATTATTATTATTCCTAAATATCTTGCGGTGATGATGACATGCAAACATTTGAACAAGAGTTCATTTTATATTTGCGTGTAAAACATAGACTTGACCTTGTTTTTGCTCCAGGTCGCCATTTAAAACCAATGCTGATTTCACTGCACATAAGAGAAATTGAACAACAAAAGCAAAGGTTACGCAATTTCCACTGTTTGCAATATTCAGGCCAACAGTTGTTCCACGCACGGGAAAAAAAGGTGACAGAACATTGCCAATAGCATTACTAGATAAAACTCTGTAATGAGGTAGTGCCGTCAGTGCACCCCACGCCGGGCACTATGGGCATTACTTAAGGTTCTTTGCGGCGTCCCTTCGGCCCCCAGCTACAATCCCGTTCATTCCTTTTGCTGTACCTCCGTTCGTATTAGCTTTCTCTCTTCTTACTTTCCACCCTCTGCTAACAATTTTTTCATAGCGCAGTTGCAAAGGGTTATCTCCTGTTCCACCTTTTAAACCTTTTTGCTCTCAATTTCTAGCTCTTTGTCGGGCGAGTCGGTAGAGCTGCGAACTGTCACTCGATGGGCCGGAGTTCGATTCCCCTGCCGGCTGATGAAGAGTTAGAGGAATTTATTTCCGTTGATAGAAATTCATTTCTCGCCATAATGTGGTTCGGATTCCACAATAAGCTATAGGTCCCGTTGCTAAGTAACCAGTTGATTCTTAGCCACGTAAAATAAATCCAATCATTCGGGCCAGCCCTAGGAGAGCTGTTAATCAGCTCAGTGGTCTGGTAAAACTAAGGTATACTTAACTTTTTTTCCTTTTCAGCGCTGAATGACCTCATCACAGGTCCCAGATAAAATAGGTTTGGACTTATATAAATAAAAAAAAAAAGTGCCTTGCGGTCGACTGGGCCAATTGCAACGATAAGAATGGTGCAGTTAAGTCCATACTCAAATCCGCTATTACTTTGGTTGTCGCTCCTATAATTCAATTTAATATTTATAAATGCACAATGGATATCGAGAATCGTGTTTATATTTTAAAAGCTTCTTCTCAGAGATGTTCGCTTACCATAGAGGAATACTGTCCTCAATTATTGTAATTAGGAGAATACTTCATTACAGGGTGTCTCAATAAAATGTATACACACTTCAACAGCAGATAACTCAAATAAATATTTGTTCCTTTCAGATCTTACCCATAAGTATAGATGATGGGGTCAAGACTTAGCTTTAAACAAAGGAAATTCATCTTAAAATGCTATTGGAAGTACGAAAACACAGCTGAAGTCCAGAGCCAGTACAAAAAGTTTCAGTCAGATCCACCTACACGCAGAACTATCTCACGAATCATTAGTAAGTTTGAATCCGATGCGACTGTGCAGAATGTACACAAGAACCGCTCTGGAAGGCCACGGACATCAGCCAGCCCCACAAAGCAAGAGAGGCCACTGAAAAGTTCTCAGAAAAGTCCGAGAACATCTTTGCGGCAACCAATAATAGTTCACAGCAAACACCTGTTCTCTACAAACTGTTATGCCTAGACTGGAATATAAAGCTGCACCATCCCTTGTACTGCACACTGAAATTTGCTTTCATTGTCACTGTACGTCATGTTAATCGGTTACTTAACACAGCGGAATAGTCAACCACAGTTAGATGTAAATTTCCCATACGCAAGTAGGATAGCCTTTGGAGTATCAAAACCTTTCGTCAAATGGCGATACAAGCATTCGCGTGGGAGCCTTATACCCGATGGCTGTCTTAATGAAGATTGCTAAATACCTCTTTACGTTTATTGCTCTCCGTCCTGTGTCGGAGGTGATGACACTGAATGGAAACACTGACAATTAAATGAGCATGGTCCACTTTTCCTTCTCATCGCTAATCGCAACCGCTAATTTCATACATCATCAGTCCTCACGAAATTTGCAGAGACAACAAACACCATCACTATGCAACAGGAACTCCAAACAATCCAAACTCTCGACAAGCGAAGCAAAGGACAAACAAATAAACACACGACTGCCAGAGATGAACTGAGGTCCCAGCTCAGCCGAACTCATCTCCGTTTGAGATCATATGCATTTGTGAATATTCACGAAGCAGCAGCAGCGGTCGAAATGCAGAGGAAAAGGAATTATTCACTGCCAAGTGATACATTCTGCTGTTTATAAACGGTTGGCTTTACTCTGATATCGTAAGGAGAACCTTCTTTGGTTACTCTTAATGGAATGGTAGATGGATTCTAGCAAAAATGATGCGGGCCCTTTTTTAGTCTATATATATATATATATATATATATATATATATATGGTTTTATATATATATATATATATATATATATATATATATATAAGTAATGTTGTCCTTTCCCTTTCTGACTCAACTGTTCAATAAATGATTTCAGAATCCTCTAGAGAATGCTCTGGTTATTATATATATATATATATATATATATATATATATATATATATATATATATATATATATATATATATATATATATATATATAGGTTATATATATATATATATGTGTAGAATCTACTGGTCACTTTTACAGATAGATATGCACATTATACGCCAGTAATGAAAATAGCAAAGAACAATGCCCTCTGAGGGCATTGTGCCAAAGGAGTAATAAAGAACACACACACACACACACACACACACACACACATTACACATATATATATATATATATATATATATATATATATATATATATATATATAATCAGAAAGCTACAAACGTCCTTTAATATCCAATTCACTCTACCTAGGAAATAATATATTTTCATATATGTTACGAAGGGCGGTTTTTAGTTGATAATAAGTCCAGTTTCTTCCCGTGGGGATCGAACCAGCGACGGACGAGGGAATCAGGACTACAGTGACGCACTAACGAAATCGGCCACAAGAGAGGTATATGGGAATAACATCTCCCATCAACTCACCCGTCGAACTCAGGTGTTGAGGCGTCTTTGGAGACGATATCCACCCACCTCCTGAGCCATGTTGCCGTTTATGCGTCCTTGTCGACACGTAGCCATATTATGACTCATTTATCACATCACCGTGGAGGTTATACAATCAGAAAGCTACAAACGTCCTTTAATATCCAATTACTTTACCTCGAAATAATATATTTTCATATATGTTACCGAAGGGGAATTTTTAGTTGATAATAAGTCCAAGTCCGTGGATGATCGAACCAGCGACGGACGAGGAATCAGGAACAACCAACTAACAAAATCGGCCACAAAGAGGTATAAGTGAATAACATTTCCCATCAACTCACCCGTCAAACTCAGGTGTTTTGCGTTTGGAGACGATATCCACCCACCTCTGCCATGTTGACCGTTAGTGCATTTTGTCTTGCAATGAGCCTTTATTATGAGGGTTTTATCACATCACCATTGATTCATATACAATCAGAAAGGGAAACGTCCTTTAATATCAAATTCATTTAAACACCGGAAATAATATATTTTCCCACTGTAACTTTATAAAGTGGGAACAGTTGATAATAAGTTAAGATTATAGTGGGATCGAACCAGCGACGGACAAAGGAAAAAGAAATGGTTATTGTTCTAACGAAATCGGCCAAAAGAGAGGTTACTTAATTGTAGAATAACATCTCCCATCAACTCAATCTGTCGAACTCAGGCTGTGTTTTTTTTGGAGATGATATCCCCCACCTCTGCCATGTTGACCGTACATATTGCATTGATTTTGTCGCTCGTAGCCATATTATGACTATTTATCACTCAACCATCACCGTGATTCATATACAATTTGAAAGCTACAAACGTCCTTTAATATCCAGGTTTCACTCTACTAACCGGAAATAATATATTTTCATATATGTTACCGCCAAGGGGAATTTTTAGTTGATAATAAGTCCACCGTCCCGTGGGATCGAACCAGCGACTTGGACGAGGAATCAGGGGAACAGTGACGCAACTAACGAAATCGGCCACAAGACGTATAAGTGAATAACATCTCCCATCAACTCACCCGTCGAACTCAGGTGTTTTGCGTTTGGAGACGATATCCACCACCTCTGCCATGTTGACCGTCAGGACGTGCAGAGAACTTTTACAGATAAAGGTGCTGAAGTGAAAAAAGGGCAAAATATAATAATGAATGAGGCAAAATATACATACAACTTTCAATATTCTCTCAACTTTATTTAAACTAGGCATTAATAATTCAAGAAAACAATAAACATGACTGATTATCATAGGTACAAGTAGGCTAATGCCTTAGATGAACATGCAATATCTCACTGACTACCTGCAGCAATAGAGCTTGGGAAATATATTTAAAGAAAAATTATATATTATTTAAGGGAAGACAAATAAGGTAATAAAAAGAAAATGATCAATCAGTATGATTAATAGGTCTGACGTTCCTTCCAGACTTATCATTTTATATTTATAAGAGAACCTCCAGGTGCCATTTCTTTGAATATGTTGATAACCTCACTGTTGTTGATTTTGATATCCTTTTCAATTGCTAGCAACAAAAGATCAGAGGGCCCTCCTCACTGCACTGGCTACGCAGCTTAGTCTTCACAAGCTTGAGTTTGGAGAAGGTCCTTTCCACTGTTGCAGTTGTGACAGGCAGAGTGGCATAAATTGTTAAAAGTTCAAGCATAAGTGGAAATATTTCCTGAGTATTGTTTACCTTCATCAGGTTGAGCATTGAAGCTGCAGTGTTCTGTGGATGGCAAGGAAATGAGGAATAAAAATCTTCAATTCCAACTGTAACTTGTCTACTTCTTTAGCTCATAAAACTGACATAATTTTTGTAATGACTTGAATGCTTCTTCATTCACAGGTTCTTTCCAGTTATCTTGGACTGTCATGTAATGGAAAGCCTTTAAGATACCCCTTGTTGTGTTGTCTCCATCTTTAAATCTTCTTTGTAGCTCTTGAGATATTTTATCTAAAAACACATAAAATACTCTACGCAGGAACTGGTAGTAATCATCCAAGGTCTGATATTGCTGGCCCTCAGTAGTAGCAGATGTAGCATTATACTTGTATCTTTCAGGCATTTTCCTTCTTCTGCCTTGTCCAGGAATCACAGAGGGGAGGTTGATGGCCATAGATTCAGCTCTGTCTTTGACTTTGTAAAAATCTCTTGAAACTTCTCATCATTTCTTAACTCTCTTCAAGCTTTGTAGCACTCCATCCACAATTCTATAGAAGCAGCTAAATCAAGGTCTTTCAGTTGTAGTGCATTAGATGCATAGGCAGTTTCTTGAAAAACTGGGGTAGCAATCTCAAGACAAACAAGAAATTCAAAGTTAATACTTTTCAGCAATATTGAGGCCTCCCCTGCTGACGTGTCAGGAGGATCCTTTTGCACTATCTCTTCTAGAAACTGCTTCAGAGCTGGGATGACCTTCTTCATAGTTCTAAGAGCTGATTCTCTGCAAGCCCATCTTGTGTCTGATAGCTTCTGAAGTTCAAGTGGGCGATCTTCTGGATACATTGCTTTTTGGATCTCCATGAATGCAGCATGCCGTTTTGAAGAGTTAGCAACAAAAGCATACAATTTCTCCACCAAGCTGAAAAAAGTTATAAACTGAATACTTGATTTGGCACTTTCAACTAAGACTAGATTTAGGCAATGTGCATGACAATGTACATAGAGTGCCTTTGGGTTCTGTCTCTGGAGTCTGGACTGCAATCCGTTGTATATTCCACTCATATTTGCTGCCCCATCATATCCTTGCCCTTGCATATCATCTATGTTTAGGTTATTTGCATTAAGCATAGAGATCACTTCTTTCTCCAGTGCCTCACCAGTTGTTGATTGAACATTGAATACCTGTATGAAACGTTCTTTTATTTTGAAGTCATGAACATACCTCACAACAAAAGAGACCTGTTCTGTATGTGAAACATCTGTTGTTTCATCCATGAGGATGGAGAAGACCTTGCTCTGGTGAATTTCTTCTAATATCACTCTTCTAACTGAAATGGCCAAAGCCTTGATCAGGTCATTCTGAGTCCTGTTTGAAAGTAGTGACACTTGGGGTCTGTTTCAGTATATCTTGTTTTTCTTTAATTACATCAAGGTGCAATTGAACAACGCTGTCATACTTGCTAAACATTTCTACAAGTTCAAGAAAAATTTCCTCTCGATTTTCACTGGTAGAGATTTCTCCGTCGCCCTAAATGGCAAACCTTGTCTTGCTCAAGTATAGTGTGATGGAGATCAACCTCTCTAAAATTTCTCAGTTTCTCTCTTCTCTTTGTCTCCTAGCAGCTTGTACTTCTCTATTTGCTGCTTCTAATGCAATATCTAATGCTTGGCTCTGGAATCCTTTCCATCGAACCATACCAATCATTTGAGATTCTGAACCAGCATGCTCTTTTAAAGACTCTAAAGCTGTCCTCCAACGACTTATGCCCTCTGATTTCAATGGCTACTCGGCCACTGTACCTTTCTCAGTCAAAAACAGATTGACAGCTGAAGCAGAACATGGCATCTTTCTGAGGTGAATATTCTAACCAAGAGTTCTTTTCATACCATTTCTTCTGAAACGAGCGTCCTAAATTCTTGGGATATGAAATTACAGGTTGACAAGGACCATAATTATTGCAGAGTTTGATAAAAGATTCACTAATAAGACACGTATCTTATAAGTAACAACATGTGCAGGATCATTTGGATATTGTAATTCAGGTAGCATGGAAAATGGCTCTTCAACATCAGTCAATTCGGCTCTTGCTTCAATCTGGGGCTCCTGTGGAGCAACTTGCTCTTCTAGGTCATCTACACTGTCTTCTTCATTTTGGCTCATCGTCTGCTTCCATATCTTCAGTTTCTGATTCTTCGCTCCTGAGTCTCCTCCGGTCCTCTGAATCCTCCTCCACTTGCTCAGATATTGAAGCTGCCACTCTAGGCTTCATCCAATCATAAAGAGTTCTGCTACCTTTGGCAGCATCTTGTCTGCACCGTTCCTGTTCCTTTTTCTTCTCTCCTTGGAATTTGAGCATACTCAAGATGATTAATATAATAAAATCTGAATGGAAAGACAAATGTTACAGTATTCAATATTCCAAGATATCTAAGGGTATTATAACATAATAACATAAAATGATCTAGAAACACAAAAGCCAAGGAAGAATGGGGAAATTGCGGCCTCATGATGCTGGATGTTGAAAAAAAAATATATATATATATATATATATATATATATATATATATATATATATAGCCCTATAAAGGTTATTTTGGTTAATACTTTGAATATGTTTATAAAATGAGTCTAGAAGCCAAAACCATTACCCTTGGAAAAAGCTAGTCCTTAAATTCAAAGATAAAAGAAAGAAAGCAAAGAATATATATATATATATATATATATATATATATATATATATATATATATATATATATATATATATAAAATATATATATATATATATATATATTTGTGTGTGTATGTAATTTGATATATGCAAAATCGTGACAAAAATGATAGTGTTCAACCCATAAACTCCGTTTTCACCCCATAAATACCCCCTCATCAACTGAAAATTATAATTACCAACACCCCAATAGTACGTCTGTAGCCTGTAGGCCTAGGTCTGTGTGTAGTAAAGTGTTGTCCTGAAATGTTGAAATATGTAAGAAAGTCTTTGTGTGTTTTTTTTTTTTTTTATAAAAATAACGACACCACTTCATTTCAGCACAACACTTTATACTGGTCACAAAAGGTTTCTGAAATCACTATAATAATCGTCAATCCTTTGAAATGAAATGCAAATTCACTAGGGAACACACCACACCATCCTTAGCCTAGGCTACATTTCCAAAAATTAATTATGAGGATATTTTTGTTTCTTTAACACACTGTGCCATTTTCTTATTATAAATGTTATAACAGATGTTTGTTGAATGAAACATTGATTTTAGTTGTAAACAAGTGCAGAAAATATAGCCTATGTACAAATGATAAACAAGGAATAGTAGATTAAAGAGCGTTGTTTTGCCTCCGTGATGTGTTAGTGTTACACTGTTCCCTCTTCCCTAGCAGTATAGCCATTAGCCAGAATGCACAAACATTAAAAGTAGGCCTAGTTTGAGCTTACAAAGAATACATTTATGTGATATATCTATAAACTATAATATATATATATATATATATATATATATATATATATATATATATATATATATATATATATATATATATATATATATATATATATAGAGGAAAAAATTTGTTCAATAATGAAATTTTCTAATGTCTCTCATTTGTAAGGGACCCACTTGACTCCTGGAGAGCTGGCAATATTGCAATTCAGCCACTGGCCCACACTGGCCATTCTCATGG
>NW_027100719.1:1279577-1287077 GCF_040412425.1 Macrobrachium rosenbergii | reverse complement strand
CTTGCGAGTTCTATAATAGAAATGATCACGTACAAAAAAGGAGAATGTTCAGAGATTACTCTCTTACTCGGCTGCCACTCCAACCCCCTGCTAAGTGGACGAATGATACTCTGGAGTCCAGATCAAGATTATCGTCATCAAGGTGGGCCCACACGAATAGCAACTAAAGGAGGTCTTACCTGGCGAAAGCCTCCCTACTTGACTCCTAACTCATCCGCAGGGCTCCCATACAGGCGTGACAGACATCAGATGAAGGGAACAGTAAATAGGTGATTCCCTTTCACGGCTCAATATCCCAAGCCAGGAATGAAACAAAGCGTAAAGGTCGCAGGTGACACAATCGCCTGCAATAACGAGTTTAGCACCAAAAGACAGGCTCCAGTCGTCGCAGGTGACCGAAAGGACCTGCAAATGCAGCCGGCAATACAGCAAAGGCACAACAAGTGGTAGTCACGTCTACAGCCAATCCGTCAGGGGAGGTGCAAGGATGAGAACTGTTCTCTCGTAAACACAATTCCTTTGCGACGAAAACTCTCCACACTCGACCACGTCACTCAAAAATATAAGAAACGTAAAAATCGTTAATGAGGCCGTTAAAACACTAAACAAGCGGGGAGGAGGCGGCAAAACCAAATAACGAACTCTTATCCGTTACCAAATGTACGTAAACTTAAATCTTACAATTAAATATACAAAATATGATTTTAGGAAAAATACTAACTTACGTTAATGAAAACTACCAAGGCAGAAAAAATCTTAAGCATTAAAATATATCGAAAGGTGCAAGCAGCCTTAAACAAACAGTTTACATGAATAAAGTTACCCTAACCTGATACCTTCCTCCCCGAAAAAAAGAAATTATTAAAGAAAAATTTTTTTTTATGTTAGTAGACAACAAGGAAATACCTTAATTCCAAATATATTCCTGAAAAGGAAAATTACCAAAGAATCAATAAGTTCCAAAATAAAAAAAAAACTCCCACAACCTAGCTAAGCATACCCTAGGCTAACAACCTCCAAGTCCATAGCTAAAGCACAAACACACTTGCATGCACACCCTGAAAAGAGGGAAAACATTAACCTGAAAACCAACACAGTATGATTAGTAATAGAACATTAAAGCAAAACAATCAATTAATGCCAATAGTCTTTTTCCTTTTACAAACAACTGAAGAGAATTGGGTAGGAATGAGAGACACGAGACCAGAAATACCAAACCATAGGCCAACTTAAGCTCGGGAGAGGGCGTCAGGCAATTTATTTTCCGTGCCCTTCACATGTTTAATTTCCAAAGTGAATTCCTGTAGCTGAAGTGCCCAGCGAAGTATCCTTTGGTTTGCACCCTTCATACGTTCTATGAACACCAAGGGATTATGATCAGTCCATACCTGTATAGGGAAAGAAAAATTAGTCACATATGGTTTAAAATGTTCTAATGTGCGAACCAGAGAGAGGGCTTCCTTTTCAATAGTTGAATATCTCCTTTCAGCAGTCGATAGTTTTCGACTGAAATAGGATATTGGATATACTTCACCATCCTCACCTTGCTGGAACAAAACACCACCGATTCCTACATCGCTAGCATCCACTGCAATAATAAATGGTTTTTTTAAAATTAGGAGACTTCAAAATAGGTCTGGAGATGAGAATGGTCTTTAATTTTTGAAAGGCCTCTTCACATTGAGGACCCCACAAAAATTTACGCCCCTTCTCCAGCAAATTTGTCAAGGGTTGAGCAATATCTGCAAAATTTCGTATGAAACGGCGATAGTACCCTGTCATACCTAACACTCTCCTAACTCCCCGAATATTACTAGGTTGCTTCAAATTTATGATGGCCTCGAGATTGGCTTGTCTAGGAGCTACCTGGCCCAAACCAACCTCATGACCCAAGTAAATCACCTTGGACTTACCAAACTTACACTTACCCAGATTTATTACCAAACCAGCAGCTCTCAAAGCTTCAAACACTTTCCTAAGACGAAATATATGGGTTTGCCAGTCATTGCTATATACAACCAGGTCGTCAATATAAATCTCTGTACCCTCCAGCCCACAAATCACCCTATTCATGAGCCTCTGGAAGGTACAGGCAGCATTCTTCATGCCAAATGGCATGACCTTACATTCATAAAGGCCGAAGGGTGTGACAAAAGCAGAGATTTCATGCTCGATCAGACAAAGGAACCTGCCAATACCCCTTCAGAAGGTCTAATTTGGTAATAAATTTAGCTGACCCTATCCGATCGAGACAATCATCAATTCTAGGTAATGGGAAAGAATCATTTTTAGTATGAGCATTCACCTTTTGGTAGTCCACACAACATCCGGAACTTCCCGTCAGCCTTTTTAACCAAGACTATCGGGGAACTCCATGGACTCACCGAAGGTTGAATAAGGTCGTGATCTAACATATACTATATTTCCTCCTCGACAATCTCCCTCTTTACGGGATTCAACCTATAGGGGCTCTGTTTAACTGGGGAAGCATTCCCCACATCCACATCATGCTGGAGGAAATGAGTTCGTCCAGGTGAATCCTGAAATAAATCTGGAAAAGAAGCAATTAAATTAAGAATATCATTTTTTTGGTTAAGGTCTAAATGATCCAAACCTTCACGTAAAACTTCTAAATTTTGTAAATTACCAAACAAAGCATCGGAATGTACCTGACACAAAATGTCTTCTGAATCCTCTGGTGGTAATTCTACAGCCTCCGCTACAGACTCATACACTATTGCATGAGGGTTCAGATCCTTACAATGATAAGCCCTTAACCTATTTATATGAAATACTCTACACTTTCTACGGGTTCCAGGAGCTTCAATTTCATAATTCACCTCGGACAGCTTCATCAACACCTTCCAAGGTCCCTTATACCTAGGCTCAAGAAAATTGTCTGGGTCCATACTTAATACTAACACCATTTCCCCGGGCTCAAAAGACCGTACTTTGGTCTTCTTGTCAAAATTATATTTCATAAGGGCCTGAGAACATTTCAAATTCTCTTGAGCAAATGCCCAAGCCGAAGACAACCTATTCTTTAAACCTTCCATAAATTCACCTATGGGCAAATCTCCCTTTTGACCAGTCTCAAGCAACTCACCAAAAATTTCCAAAGGTCCACGGACCTTATGCCCAAAGACCAGTTCAAACGGAGCTACACCAGTAGATGCATTTGAATGACTACGCAAGGCGAAGAGAGCGAATGGAAGTGCTTTATCCCACTCGTCTCCTTGTTAATAGCAGTGTTTCTTTAAGATTGATTTGAGGTCTGGTGAAACCTTTCCACCACCCCTGACTTTCAGGATGATAAGTACGCTGGTAGTGTAATGAATGGCCAGTCCATCACACTTACCCCTAAATACCTTACTCGTGAAATTGTACCGCAATCGGTTTGAATAACCCGAGGAAGACCATACCTGCAAAAATTCAATTAATTTGTCAAAAATAACTTTAGATGTAATTCGTCTCAAAAGGTAAGCATCTGGAAAACGAGAAGCCCTATCCATAATGGTGAGTATATATACAAACCCAGTCTTAGTCTTAGGCAATGGACCAACTACATCCACTACCAACTCGGCAAATGGTTCACCAATTGCAGGAATTGGAGTGTAAAGGAGCCTTGGGAATGAGTTGATTAGGCTTTCCCATCACCTGACATGCCTCGCTTTGTTTGACAAACAACTTTACGGAAGATTTCATTCCAGGCCACCAAAACCTTTAGCTAAATTTTGAAAAGTCTTCCATACCCCAAAGTGACCTGAAAAGGAATTATGGTGAGCTAGTTTCAATACATAATCATGAAATGGAGTAGGGACAACAATTTGTTCTATACAAAAAGTCTGACCCAAATCCTCAGTGGGGAGACGACTAAACCTATACAATAAGCCATTAAGTATTCCAAATTTTGGTTTAGTTAAGTCTGATAAGTCACCTAATTCAAAATTAAACTCTTCTTTCTGAGCTCTTATAAAAGCTAACCTGTCCCAACCAGGTTTCAAAAGGTCATTACTATTACCACTACTACTAACTACTGACCCGGGCCTCTCTACATCTACTTCTAAGCTACCCAACATCAAATCATCATCGTCAGTAATTAAATCAGCAGCTTTAGCTGCAGCACGGGTTGTTACTGCCGCCACTGGGCAAGCATGTACACTTAATATGGGGAATATTTCACAACCTTTAGCATCCAACATATCATTTCCCAATATGCCATCTATACCAGGGACAGGAAGACTTCCTACCACAGCCAGCTCTGTCACATTATCATACCCGGGGAACGACAACCTCACCTCCACCAGGGGAGCAGAGACAACAGTGTCTGGGAATCCTCCCAAAACAATATAATTCCCCGAATATGGTACCAAATCTCTTAAGGCCTCCTTCAACACCAGAGACCGAGCTGCCCCTGTGTCCCTCAAAAACCTTACTGGGATGGAGCTATTCTCAAATACCAAATTGCCAGGCCATATATATTTGTCATATTCCAGTCACAACTTACCATCAGACTTAACATGTGGGCCTACACTACTACTATTACTACTACTAACACTACTCTTCTCTACAGGAAGAGATCCGGAATTAGAAACAGGAGTTGAAGCACCATTGTCAACCATCAGAGACACGGGACTACGAATATTATTATTTCCCTGGAGATACTTTCTCCGAGCATTGCACTGTGCCTGAAAATGCCCTGCCTTACCACACCAAAAACATGTTTTTTTATTACCCCTATTACTACCATTCTGTTTATGAAAATTATTATTACCAGGGTTATTTTTACCAGAATTATAAATTGTATAGGGTCTCTGAGACAAAGTATTATTATTAGGCCGACTACCCTGACTAAACTGGTTATTATTATGGTACCTGGGGGAGGAGAAATTCATATTAGACCTGGAAGAGGGATTAGTGCGGGGACGATGATTAAAGTCACCCGACTCCGACTTATGAGTCAAAACAAATTCATCCGCTATCTGTGCGGCTCTACTTAAACTGCTAGCCTTCACTTCCTCAAGGTACACTCTCAACTCCTTACTACAGAATTTTTTAAACTCCTCCAACAAAAACAACTCTCTCAAAGCTGCCAAAGATACCACTTGACGACTCTTAAGCCAGTCATCCAACTGCTCCTCCTTCATACGAGCAAACTCCACATATGAAAGAGAGGGGGTCTTTACAGAGTTTCTAAATTTTAAACGGTAAGCCTCGGGTACCAGATCATAGGCCTTTAAAACCAGGCTTTAACCTTCTGGTAATCCTTGGCTACCGTTTCATCTAGGCATTATACACTCTGACGGCCTTACCCACTAACCGGCACTGGATAAGGACTGTCCACATTTCAGAAGGCCAGGACAAACGAGAAGCTACCCTCTCAAAAGCTTTGAAAAATCTGGCACCCGGCTTCATCAAAACTGGCACCAATTTGAGTGCCGTACTCAAATTAAATTTACTTTGTAATGCAGGGTTAGGGAACTAGAAAATCATCCCTATTGGTCAACCTAGCCATCTCTAGTTTCAAGTTGGCAATTTCCAACTCGTGTCTCTCACCCTCTCATTCTCTTCAAACTCTAGTTTTCTCAATTCTACACGTTTACACAATAGTTTAAATTCAATGTCTTCCTTGGACTCAGCCACAGGAGGTAATTCATTAGCTGTAACTTCAGGTGGGTTCACAAAAGGGTTTAAGGAATTATTAACAGGAGGCTCAAAATTGGCAGGACCCTCATAGATCACACCAGTGCGTGGAGGATCATCAAACAGGGTAAGTCCTGCCGAAACACTTACCTGATCCTCCTCGTCAGGTCCAGCCACACTCACACTCTCATTCTCACTATCTTCATTCCTAACGAAATTTTCAGCCTCTTCCATTTCCTGGTCAACCTTCTGCCTAACTAAATCCAAAATATGTTTGCGGAATCCGTAACTCGCCCCGAATTCCCAACCAACGGGCACAACTCAACAAATGCTTTACTCAACACTGAGAGATACCTAAGGCAATCTGCCGACCCCAAAAATTCAGCAGGATTAAATTCAAAATTATCCATACTAGCAAATTAATAAGGGGGAGAAAGGTACCCAACAAAAGTAAATAAATACTGCCAACCCAAACCTCCGGTGTGGAACCACCGACCAATGTCTTGAGTTTACTGCTACCAGATCCTGTCACGGTCACCAGTCTGTTACAAACCTTATTGTGAGGCTGTAACGCAGGTTCTATAGCCTGCTGAAATCTGAGCAGTAATGTTTTAATACCTCAAGTACACTGGTCAGGGCGGAACAAACACAAGAGGAAAAAGTTAACAATATTTATTATTACAACACCAATCAAAAATTAAGTGACAAGAAGAACTGCTTGCACTGTACAAACAAACAGGACAGTGAACATATAAGAAAAACATACCGAGGAATAACCCGTCCTCAAGAACACCTAAAACTAAGAAACTAACCTAACATAGAATAACCAGAACCAGTCAAAATAACTAATAGCGTAATATGCCGGCCAACAAATAACACTACCTATTATGCTAAACAGAAAGAAAGAAGTGGTAGAAGTAAAACACGGAAAACCTTAAGATTCCTACCTAGTCTTACAAAGCTATAATGAATATGTACAATTACACTAAAGACAACAACAGGCCTCCGATATACTTCATAATATGATTATAAATAAATTAATAAAGGTTTAATAACTGGCTTGAAGAGCCACAAAAATGCACGAAAGGAGGCAAAACCAGAAAAATACACCAGGCTAGTTACAGTAAGTCACACCCAAATATATAAATACTTGCATGAGTTCTATAATAGAAATGATCACGTACAAAAAGGAGAATGTTCAGAGATTACTCTCTTACTCGGCTGCCACTCCAACCCCTGCTAAGTGGACGAATGATACTCTGGAGTCCAGATCAAGATTATCGTCATCAAGGTGGGCCCACACGAATAGCAACTAAAGGAGGTCTTACCTGGCGAAAGCCTCCCTACTTGACTCCTAACTCATCCGCAGGGCTCCCATACAGGCGTGACAGACATCAGATGAAGGGAACAGTAAATAGGTGATTCCCTTTCACGGCTCAATATCCCAAGCCAGGAATGAAACAAAGCGTAAAGGTCGCAGGTGACACAATCGCCTGCAACAACGAGTTTTAGCACCAAAGACAGGCTCCAGTCGTCGCAGGTGACCGAAAGGACCTGCAAATGCAGCCGGCAATACAGTAAAGGCACAACAAGTGGTAGTCACGTCTACAGCCAATCCGTCAGGGAGGTGCAATGGATGAGAACTGTTCTCTCGAAAAACACAATTAAATATACAAAATATGATTTTAACGAACTCTTTAAAATACTAACTTACGTTATTGAAAACTACCAAGGCAGAAAAAATCTTAAGCATTAAATATATCGAAAGGTGCAAGCAGCCTTAAACAAACAGTTTACATGAATAAAGTTACCCTAACCTGATATATATATATATATATATATATATATATATATATA
>NW_027100719.1:1267077-1269577 GCF_040412425.1 Macrobrachium rosenbergii | reverse complement strand
TTTTTTTATTCCTGTCACAAATATGAATCCCATTCATTTTATTGAAAAAAATTACTTTGAATCTTCTAAATAAACGCATTTTATTTTAATGAAAAATTCATCTCAGTTAGCAAAATATATTCCATTAATTTTGGCAAAAGTATCTAATTCATTCATTTTAACGAAAAATTCCTCTAAATCAGCGAAACAAATTCCATTAATTTCGGTGAAAATATCTATTTCACGGAAACAAATTTCATTATTTTTATGAAAAAAATTCCTTTAAACCATGAAAATAATTTCCATTATATTTCCGGAAAATATCTTTAATTCACGAAAATAAATTTCAATTATTTTTTGTGAAAAGTACTTTGAAATCACCAAAATTAATGCTATTCATTTTGTTGAAAAACGTCTATAAATAACTAAAACAAAAAGAGTTTATTTTGGTGAAAAATGACTGAAAATTGCAAAATCATGCTTGAATAGTTAATATTTAAGAGAATTTTTAGGCTAATATGAATCATCAAAGGCAAATACGAAAGCTCCACCATTTCCAGTATGGCTTCAATTCATTCTCTTCCTGTACTGAGAAAATTGGGAAGTACTCCAACTAAAATTTGGGAAGTTCTCCATCTAAAATTTGGGAAGCTCTAACTAAAATTTGGGAAGTACTCCAACAAAATTTAGGAAGTGCTCCAACTAAAGTTTGGGAAGTACTCCAACTAAAATTTAGGAAGTATTCCAACTGAAATTTGAGAAGTGCTACAAGTAAAATTTGAGAAGTGCTCCACCTATAATTTGGGAAGCATTCCAACTAAAATTTGGGAGGTGCTGCGATTAAAATTTGGGAAGTACTCCAAATAAAATTTGGGAAGTATGCCAGCTAAAATTTGGGAAGCACTCACACTAAAATTTGGGAAGTGCTCCAACTAAAATTTGGGAAGCATTTCAACTACAATTTGGGACGTAATCCAACTAAAATTTGGGAAGTGCTCAAACAATAATTTGGGAAGTTCTCCAACTAAAATTTGGGAAGTATTCTAACTAAAATTTGAGAAATGCTCCAACTAAAATTTGGAAGTACTCATTCTAAAAATCTAAAATTTGGAATCACTTAAACTAAAATTTGGGACGTGCTCCAACTAAAATTTGGGAAGTGCTCTAACTAAAATTTTGGAAATGCTCCAACTAAAATTTTGGAAGTGCCCCAACTAAAATTTGGGAAGTGCTCCAACTAAAATTTGGGAAGGACTCCAACTAAAATTTTGGAAGTACTCCAACCAAAATTTGGGAAGCACTTCAACTAGAATTTGGGAAGTGCTCACACTAAATTTTGAGAAGCACTCCAGCTCAAATTTGGGAAGTGCTCCAACTAAAGTTTGGGAAGCACTCCAACTAAAATTTGGGAAGCATTCCAACTCAAATTTGGGAAGTGCTCCAAATAAAATTTGAGATGCACTCCAACTAAAACTTGGGAACTACAATTTAGGAAGCATTCCAACTAAAATTTGGGAAGAACTCCAACTAAAATTGGGGAAGTACTGCAACTAAAATTTGGAAAGTACTCCAACTAAAATTTGGGAAGTACTCTAACTAAAATATGGGAAGCACTCCAACTAAAATTAGGGAGGTGCTCCGACTAAAATTTGTTAAGTACTCCAGCTAAAATTTGGGAAGTACTCCAAATAAAATTTGGGAAGCATTCCGACTCAAATTTGGGAAGTGCTCCAAATAAAATTTGGGAAGCACTCCAACTCAAATTAGGGAAGTACTCCAAATAAAATTTCTTAAGTACTCCAAATAAAATTTGTTAAGTACTCCAACTAAAATTTGGGAAGTATTCCAAATAAAATTTGGGAAGCACTCCGACTCAAATTTGGGAAGTTCTCCAAATAAAATTTGGGAAATGCTCCAACTAAAATCTGGGAAGCACTCTAACTCAAATTTAAGGACTCCAAATAAAATTTGGGAAACACTCTAACTCAAATTTGGGACTTACTCCAACTAAAATTTGGGAAGCACTCCAACTAAAAAATGGGAATTACTCCAAATAAATTTTGGGAAGCATTCTAACTCAAATTTTGGAAGTGCTCCTACTAAAATTTGGGAAGCACTCCAACTCAAATTCGGGAAGGACTCCAACTAAAATTGGGGAAGCACTGCAACTAAAATTTGGGAAGTACTCCAACTAAAATTTGGGAAGCACTCCAACTAAAATTTGGGAAGCACTCCAACTAAAATCTGGGAATTACGCCAAATAAATTTTCGGAAGCACTTCAACTTAAATTTGGGAAGTGCTACAATTAAAATTTCGAAAGCACTCCAACTCAAATTTAGGAAGTGCTCCAACTAAAATTTGGAAAGTACTCCAACTAAAATCTGGGAAGCACTCCAACTAAAATCTGGGAAGTGCTCGAACTAAAATTTGGGAAGCACTCAACTCAAATTTGGGAAGTGCTCCAAGTAAAATTTAGGGAAGCACTCAACTAAAATTTTGAAGTGAAACAACTAAAATTTG
>NW_027100719.1:1242077-1257077 GCF_040412425.1 Macrobrachium rosenbergii | reverse complement strand
CTTAATGTCTAGATTTCCTCACACGTTGTGTAATAGGCTAACCACTAGAAGCATATGAAGAAACTATACCTTCACGAAGGATTTAAATCTATTCTAGCTTATGTGTATACTGACACACATCCCTCTAACTGGTATGCTCTCAACTTCAATAGATTTTGCTGTTTATTGCTTTTTAGGTAAGTACATATCTATACAGTAAAAGTGCCAATGATCATTCATAATTGCCAATGAATGACCAGATGAAGCATTGGTATATCTGGGAAGGCCATCCCTTGACCTCTGTGGGAAAGCCACTCTCTAGTGGACAAGGTTACGTCTGAAGTCGAAGGTCACAAAAGCACATTTTTGAGATTTTCAAGAAAAACTTCTCAGACAAATGTATTATCCAATATACAGTATGTGAGATACAGTAAAGCAATTAGGCAAATTAATGCATTATGTAACTTCCCGTTTTCACTGATTATGAAAAAGTGTAAGACATAAGACATATATGACTTTATTTCCTCTTTTTAGTGACCTCCAGAAACTGAGGTGTTATTCAGTTATTTAAAATCTGGTTCAAAATGAACAGGAATTACGCGAGGTTTTGTTGAATCTTGAAATAGGAAGGTATCCATTTCATTATATGTCGCAGTCATACCTGAACACCAGTGTATAACTCGGGGCGAAGTCAAAGGTTAAAAACTGGAGAAAATGAGGCTAACAGGACCAAAGCGTTGCTTGGAATTATAATTTTCGCAGTCATTCTGGGCTGCTTGAGAATTCTCGGGTGTGATTACACTTCTGCCAATTCCTTCGCTAAGCGAAGGCAAGACCCTGTCACCTTATCATCAGATAAGTAAATTATATATCAATAACTCTCTGAGCTTGGGGCGTGACTGCAGAGTTACACTGTTGCGCATCTGGATTTCTTGGTGGGACAGGTAAATTTCCCTCGTTTTCTATACTTCAAGAATCTATATGCCTTACAGAGGGAGGACAGCCTATTAGACGGAATAAAGTGGTCAGAAGCAAAAATATCCAGCAACAGAATATAGAGAGGAAATGCCATGTTGCTAAGCTATGAAAAAGTGAACTGCCATAACAGCAAGTCCTTTCAAATATCAACTAAGGCCCTTGAGTGGAACACTGCAGACAAAAGCTTTCAGGAGACTGCTCAATTTCAGGGCCTTCGAAACCCGAGGAAACTAAGCAGAAACTGGCCTCTTGCTACGACGGAACCTACTAGTGACTTTTATCAATGTATGGATTTGAATTTTCCACAATGGCATTTTAACTCGTCATTTTTTTAATCTTTTTACATACACAACAGAAAAATGAATATAATGTACAAGCGAAAGCACACTGCAATACGTGGTCTCTTCTTCGGGCATTTACTATTACCTTCGGTTACTCTTTCAAATTAACACCATATTCTTTGGAAGCTTGAATTTCAGGTCACTGGCCCCTGCGGTGGGCTTCTTCCATATGAAGACTGTCCCTCTTCTGAATAATAGTAATAATAATAATAATAATAATAATAATAATAATAATAATAATAATAATAATAATTCTACATTGGTCTGCATTTCCTGTTACCTTCTGTTACTTCTTTCAAATAAACCATAATCTTTAGAAGTTTGAATTTCTAGTCAATGGCCCCTGTGGACTTGTTCCACATGAATAGGGCTCATCTTTTGAATAATAATAATAATAATAATAATAATAATAATAATAATAATAATAATTATGTTTCTACATTGGTCTTTTTAACAAGTTACAACTACGTACATCACACGTGTGTCTGTTCCTCTGCCTGTCAAAAAGCCTTCCTATCTCTGTATCCGCCTGTATTCCTTTGCTATCCGTGCCTTTAATCTGACCTTTTCCAGCCAGTGAAAGCGTTACTCGTTGGATGTAACACGCAAATCGGGCGCACTCCTATCCGACAAAAATGGGAAGATAAATTCTCGAATCCTTTAAAACCTTCTCTTTTACGAAACGGCTGGCCATAAATCTCAGTGCAATCGACACTGCAAAGCGCAACTCTTCCTCTGGAGCGATTCGTGAGTTGTTCTCTCAGTTTCAAATATAACCGGAGTTTTGTACACTTTCTGTTTCATGAGAGTCACGCCCATTCACACCGGAATCCTCGCAGAGAGAGAGAGAGAGAGAGAGAGAGAGAGAGAGAGAGAGAGAGAGAGAGAGAGAGAGAGAGATTCGTCTTGAGTCTCTTTATGTCTGCAAGAGAGAGAGAGAGAGAGAAATGCTTTCTCTCTAGATGTTAGAATCCCTCTCTTTCGTGGAACCTCGCCCTTCTAAGACATCCTGAGAATCTCAAAGTCTGTACTTTTCCGCCTCCATCTCTCTAAATGGATAAGGTGTAAGGAAACTAAACATTAATAACATATTTCCTAGATAACCTTCCACCAGTAATCTCGAACTCTGCTAAACTACTGAGAAACAATATCAGACAAACAACCCACTTTGTTCTCAGAATGTGACAAGGCTGCGTGGTCTTCTGTCTGCTCTACACACTTCTGGTCTGAAGCAAAACTTTTAGATGTCAACTGTTCAAGATAACACCTGCAAAATGTGTACTTCTTATCATGCTGGCCTGGAATGGAATTGGATATAGAATTCTAGTCAAAGGCCAAGCGCTGGGACCTCTGAGGTTATTCGGCGCTGAAAGGGAATTTGAGATGAGAAGGGTTTTAAAGGTGTAACAGGATTCCGGAAAACTTTGCAGTTGCTCTAAGAATCAATTTTTAGGAAAGGGTGGAAAGTAATATGGAAGAAAGCGAATATGAGCGGAGGTACAGAAAAGGGACGAGAGGGGTGACAGCGGGAGACGAAGTGACGCTGCAAAGAACTTAAAAGTAAAGCCTACAGTGCACAGCGTGAGATGCACTGGCGGCACTAACCCCCTCCGGGGATCATGCAGGCCTGCAAGTTCTATTCCATTTCTTTCTATCTAGATTTAGCCAGCCTTGTGTTGGCACGGGCTCTTGCACTTTAGCATCCCGGAATCCTTTGAATGAAGTTAAAAAAGCCTGGATGGATACGGGTCTGGTATATAAAATTCGTTATTTAACTACTGGAGGCTGAGTGCTTCATTTAAATCACGATTTTTGAGTGACAGCCTGCACAGCACAGCCCACAGACAGAAAACAGAAGATCTAACTCTCTTTCTCTGTAAGGGACTTTAAAGCAATACACCGAAAAATTATAGTCAGTCAGACTGACTTCACTTTCTATTATTTCCATACCCTCCATCTCTGCCTACCCAACCCCGGTGCTATTCGCATTCTGCACATCACGTGAAATCCGCCAGTGTCTATTCCGGTTGAAGAAATAATCTTATAGAGATTGGCGCACGGTAAGAGCAATCATTTTTATATCACCTGGCCTGGAAACATCAATATCTTGGCAGCTTCACTGTTTGCTTCTGATATACAAACACACTTAAGTTCATTTTCACGACGCCTCAAGAACCTCGTAAATACAGTGTGTGCACGAACAAGTTCTACTTTACCTGTTTGTTTGATCCGATTAAAAAAAATATTTACGCATTTGAAAAATTGTGTACACAAGTAACTTTTCCTATATTTACTCGTTTCAGCCGACTGAAAAAGGTTATACGAATTTGATAACTTTAAGATGAAGGTAACTGCAGTTACTGAAAACCAAAAGAATATACAGATCTCAATAGGACTGGATTCTAATTGTAGAGCAAGCTGATGACAGGAAAATTTGTTTATAAATGTCACTCCAGTGACAGACCCCATCTCTCTCTCTCTCTCTCTCTCTCTCTCTCTCTCTCTCTCTCTCTCTCTCTCTCTCTCTCTCCAATGAAAGACCTAGAGCAAACTGATGACAGGAAAATTTGTTTATAAATCTCACTCCAGTGACTGACCCCCATCTCTCTCTCTCTCTCTCTCTCTCTCTCTCTCTCTCTCTCTCTCTCTCTCTCTCTCTCTCTCTCCAATGAAAGACCTAGAGCAAACTGATGACAGGAAAATTTGTTTATAAATCTCACTCCAGTGACAGACCCCATCTCTCTCTCTCTCTCTCTCTCTCTCTCTCTCTCATAAAACAACGTTCACATTTGCATTTGCAGATCCATCATGCTAAAAATGATTAATCTCGTGAAAGGATCTGCCAGTCTTCTCCATTTAAATGTCATGACTTATTGCAAAGCATTTGATCAACTCAGGCATCAGCATTTTTTTTTTTTGTTAGAAATTTATACTGTAAAGCGAACAACCGAATGTTACAGAACAGTGAAACTTAAACAGAACGTCGGATCTGGAGTGTTCAGTTATATACCTGATGTTTTAAATAAAAGGGATCCCTGTTTTACTGCCAAAGTCTTATTTGTCTGATATGTTTTGGAGTCACTGCACTGTTCTTTGCTTCCGCCATGTTATTAGACTGTTCTGTATGTTGTGTAGGATTCTTGGGGCAGATGTTGATAACTCTGTTTTTGCACCTACCTTGAGATTTTTCTTATATTCTTCATTATTCTGTAAGAAAATTTGTGTCTAATATTTTATAAGCTCCACACGATTTCTCTCTCTCTCTCTCTCTCTCTCTCTCTCTCTCTCTCTATATCTCTCTATATATATATATATATATATATATATATATATATATATAAAATACATATATATATGTATATAATGAATATATATGTATGTATATACATATATATATATATATATATATATATATATATATATATATATATATATATATATATATATATATATATGTATATATATATATATATATATATATATATATATATATATATATATATATATGTGTATATATGTATATATATATATATATATATATATATATATATATATATATATATATATATATATATATATATATATATATATATATATATATATATATATATATATATATTGTTACGTACTGGACTCGGTTTTGATGAGAATTTACACACAAAATGATAATTGAGGCTGCCACGAGACTAAGGGAGTCCAGTCGTAAACAAAAAGGGAGTTAATGAAGACTTACCTCAGAATTTTCCTGGAGTTATAATTTAAGGTGGAAGGTCGCCATATTGGAATTTAGAATTCTTTGCCAATTTACAGGGGTTTATTCAGGAAACTTAACAACTTAACATTAATAAATTAACAGTTAGACACCATACGACATAATCACTGAGGGACAGATTTATGATAGAGCACAGTAACAATGATGACATGGATTGGCAACCAAATAAGTGGATAAAACGGCCAATCTGCAATAATCAGTCAATGATAATGATCACTTTCAATCTGCCCTGACTAAGTGGAATAGTAATGCCTATGATGGGGTTCCAGGATGGAGGAATTACTTCTTTAAAATGGTTGGCACAACGGAAGTTCTCTAACTACAACCAGGTAATGCAGTGGCAGGTGGGTATGGAAGCATGGAATTTTGCGATTCGTACCACGTGTATCGTCCTGAAATAGATGGTTTGCGTTAGCCCTTCTCACACTAAAGGGAAATGGAATCTTCCTACTGCAGATTACATAACACTTTCTTAAATACAATACATAAATTATCCTGGAAGGTGCTTTTGAGGAAAGCCCGTGAATAGGATCTGCGTCGCGGGTGCGCTAACAATGGAGACGTAACTGTATCGGCGCCCAAAGTTAACTACCGCTTGGTTAATTTTAAACTTAACTGCTAGAATAGCCCTTAGATTGCACTGGTGGAGGGATAAATGATGGTTTATCGGGATCGTTACTCGAATTCAAGGTACGTGGATGGCAAGGCAAGGGAATACAGGCAAGATTTGGATAAGGGAAGATTTTCGTGGAGGAATAGGTTAAAGGATAAAGAGAGGGGGGAATTAAGGAGGGTAGAAAAAGGGACAGGGCTGGCTAAATGACTACTGCAATGTACGAACCTGTTCAGTTGTTATAGGTGCCCACAATCGAATTGGCTGTTCACCGATGCTCGTCATCACCAGCGGAGATGGAAGAATCGCGGAGCTGCCGCTCCAGATAAAGTCAGGGAGTCCTCTGTTGTCCTTTTTTGAACAGCAGATCGCATTCGCGTTGGGGGGGGGGGGGGCCCCAGCTGTACCTGCAAGCAGCCAAGAAAGCCAGCAAGGAGGGTATGGGAAAAGCACACTTATTTTAATATGCCTATAGAAGTAAATCTACCTGTTCCCCAGCCCTTAAGTGCCCTTCTGCCCTTCCTAATCCCTACAGGCCTCCCCCATCACGCGATGGGGGAAAGAGGTTTGGGAGTATTGTCTCTCGCATCGTATGATTCGTGAGGGGGGGGAGGAAACTAGGTGTGTTCTGGTAGCAGGGGGTTTTTTAAGAGGGAGGCTTATTGTCTTCCCCGGCGTGGGCATTTTCTGTAGGCTTGGAAGGCGTGCGTTCTCTGTCCCCATGAGTAAAACAACGGAGTTCCGCCATATTGGTGCTAGATATACGCTAACGGAGAATAAAATTCGCTGAACAAGTTAGCTAGATAGGCTGAATTGGAGGGAGGAATGTAAATCCTTAACAGGTCCCCCCTAAAAAAGGCCCTTCACACCCTTTCGGGTGTGAGGGTCTTAGCTAATTCCTCCCGACTGGCTCGGAACCCTACATAAGGTGGATTGTGGCTCTGCACATCTAAAGGAACCTACCTAACTGCTAAGAGGGGTTCTGAATGGGCTAATTTACAGGCCTAACCTACCTAAGGGTATGGATACGGCTACTAACTGGCTAGGATGACGGGATAAAACTACGCCTAGATAAATGCACACTGTAAACACTTAACCTAACCTAACCTACTATTCCCACGACTCGAGCACTGCACGAACTTGCACTAAAGAACGGCATGCACGGAGTTATGATCGGCACTACGCTTTACGATTAACACACAACAAATTGAAACTTGCCTAACCTGAAGGGTAATTCACAATGCATGGTTAAGTAATATATCAATTTGAGTCTAGAGTGGGTTGGAAGGAGGTTAGTTGGGAAAAGGTTAGTATTACAAAGGCCTAGGTGGTTAATGGTTAATGCTACAGGCTCAGAGTTCACACAGGCTTCCCTCTCTGGGCAGGTGCCAGGATCGCTCTGAGATGGAAGCGGCTCTGTGCCAACGGGCTTGAGTGCCAAAAGAGCTTATGGCTCTGATTCACAGAGTCAATTTCTTCCGCCACTTCTTCTTCTTCTTTGGGGGCCTCCAGGGTCTGGCTTGGCCATTCCTAGGGGGCGATGAGGGTACTAACTCTGGAGAACAGCCAGGAGTGCCGTCAGGAGCAGGATCAGGGTCAGCCTCAAGGGCTATGGGCTGGCCTCCTACTTCGGCTGCTGCGACAACCGTCGTGGGAAGGGAACCAGTGTCTGCGTCCTGGCCGGACAGTTCCTGGTCGACCAGAAAAGAAGTAACGTCCAGGCCTGCTAGAGGGTCATCCTCAGCAGGTGAAGGAGTGTGGGAAGAAGCAACATCCGGGGTCGGAGAATCGCACTGGGCGATGAGCACAGTGGTGAGATTTGGGGGATCTCCCGTAGGAGGATCCAAGTCATGTTCAGGGCCGGTACTGGCACTGACTCAGGGCCAGGCTCGGGAAGTGCGCTTGGCAGGGAGCATCCCTCCAAGGTGGATGGAGCTAGGCACTGACCAGTGCTGGCAAGGGGCACTGGCAGTGAAGTAATGTCAGACAAGGCTGAAGGGGGACCCGTGGGATCGAGACCCCTCGGAGTCCCTGGCATGAGGTTGGACAGCGAGTCCTGTCTTAATGGGAGGACTGGGTCTCTTAGTTTCGTGGAGTTGGCCGCTGCGGCTAGCCTACTGGGGCACTTTGCCCATCTCTCCGAGTGACCCCTTACGTTGCAGGGCCTGCAGCGGTAATTAGTTCAGTCCCTTTGGAATGAGGGAGTGATTCTTGGGTGGCTGTCCGGTCGCAAGACCCGCGGACTAGGCCCAAAATGTGGTTGTTTAGTATTGGTGGACGGGGGCACAGCTGTCACAAGGGCTGTGTAACTATCTGAAGAGGTGGGGCTGGAGGTGCTGGCGGAAGCAGTCAGGCAACAGAGTGGTGTTGGGGGGTGGGACATCCCCAGAGGATGTCTCGACCAAGCAGGAACTCCACTCCGTGCCGAATACGCTTGACAACGCCAAGACGATGCACCTTATTGATCCAAGGGGTAATCACCCTGAGCTCAACTGTGGGGACGGTCAGGGACTGTTTGTCCACCCAAGTCACGGTCCACTTTGTGTGCTCCTCTACTGTGGCACTGGCGGGCACCTGGGCCCGGTCAATCAGACTAATGCCCGAGCCAGTGTCGGCAGTAGTTGGCAGGTGCACTGGGGGGCTGGAACCGTCCAGAGAAGCCACTGAGACGGTCTGTGTCCAGACCTTCTCAGGGTGAGTTCTCTCCGGCGGCTCAGCTAAGGAGGCAGTGGCACTTATCAGGTTCACGTGCCTGGGTGTGACCACATGTTTTGGGCAAGCAGGATACCCGGCAGAAGAGTGTCCTGCAGCTCCACAGACTCGGCAGGGACCCCGGTGATATGTTGATTTCCCAGCGGTGATGGTGGGCGGGGAAGCTGGTGTGGAATTTAGTTGAGGGGAGGAATGACGGTTGCTGGTAGGCTGCCAAGAGTTGTTGCCCTGCTGATTGCCATCCTTATAACGGCAATCTGCTTCGGCATGGCCATACCTTTTACATATGGGACACGGAGGTTTGTTAGGCGGGCCGTTCCGCGAGCGATTGAGGCTGGAGAGGTGTCCGGGTGGCACTATTTTGTGCTGCAAGGTGCCATGGGAAGGATTGTATGTCTCCCAGGCATCAGCTAAGCGGCAGGCTTCCTTGAGAGTGGCTGGCTGCTTATCGCTAAGATACACAGCCAGAGGCCCGGGCGCACACTGGAAGAGATCCTCCAGCATGGTCCGGTTGAATAAATCTTCAAAGGTGTCGCACCGCATAGACTCTAGCCAGCGGGTCCCAGCCCGAGTCTTGTGACAGGCCCATTCGGTCCAAGACCAGCCCGCGTCCTTGGCCATACCTCTGAATTGTTGTCTCCACCTCTCAGGAGTAATCTCATATGCCCTAGCAATGGCCTCACGGACGGCATCCATGTCTCATCGTTGATCTCTGTCCAGGGCTTGGTGAGCAGCTTTAGCCTTCCTGTCTAAGTGCTTGGTAAGCAGTAAGGCCCTCTCAGCGAGGCTAACGTCATAGGTCTCGAAGAGGAATTCGATCTCTTCGAGCCATTGTTCTGGTTCATCTTCGGTCCATTTGCCAACGAGGTCATTGACTGTCGCAAGGGAGGTATTTGGTGCAAATGGGGTGAGGCTGGAGGCTTGTTGCACTGCTAAAGCTTCTGCGCTGTCCTTCTTGGCTCTCTCCAACTCGAGCTCCTTGTCTAAGAGCGCTAGTTCATGCTGTCTCCGTCTTTCTTCTCTTTCTTCTTCTTCTCTCCGCTGCTAGGCTTCTTGATATCTTCTCCGCTCTTCTCTTTCTGCTTCTTCTCTCTGCTGCTCGGCTTCTAGCTGTCGTCTCCGCTCTTCTCTTTCTTCTTCTTCTCTCCGCTGCTCGGCTTCTTGCTTACTTCTCCGCTCTTCTCTTGCTGCTTCTTCTTGTCTTCTCTGCTCTTCTCTTTCTGCTTCTTCTCTCCGCTGCTCTGCTTCTTGCTGCCTTTGTTCTTCTTCATATTTTCTCTTCTCAGCGATCTGTTCCTTCACAAACCTTTGCAGGGCCTGGCCGGAAAGACCGTCCTCCTTCCCTATATTCCGGAAGTATTGGTGCTCCTCGGTTGACATATTGCTGATGGGAAGGGGTGCTGAGTGAGGTACGTGGGTGTTCCCGAAGGAAAAAGTTTGTGACGATGAGGAAGTGTCCTTAGACTAGTGGCACTTCAATGAGTGGCACCGGTGAGTGAGGTGGCACTGTGGAGGAGTGTGCCTTGTGAGGGTCACACTAGAGGAAAAGCGTTCCTGAAGGAAGTCTGAGTCCTTATGGGCGGATATGCTGGTAAATGGAGTGCTCTTGAAGGCTTTATATGGTCCTTATGGGCGGATGCACTGCTAATGGGGTGTTCCTGAAGGAGCTGCGGTCCTTATGGGCGGAAACACCAGTTGCATGGCACTCTGTTTCTTCAACACAGGTGCAATGACATGTAAGAGGTTGCTTTGGTTGGGTGGCACTGGGGTGCCGGTGCGCTCCATGGAGCAATGCAAAATGTCAGTGCATGAATTGGCACTGAAGGTGAGGTACTCTGCCTGGGCAGAAGGTAAGTAGGGAGTAGAAAGATAAATGAGAGATCCAACAGACTGGAAGAGATAGGAAAGGGAAAGGAGAAAGATAAGTGCTTAAGTGATTGGGTGCTTAGCAGTGCCGCAGATTAGTGGCACTGAGAGAAATGGAACTTGATGTGACACAAGTGGTTAGCTAGTTATGAGAACTAGTGGGCGCTGCCTGACTTGAGGACAGGGGCTACGAGGTAGGCACTCAATGTGCAATGGTTTAGCACTTGCAACACGCAAGTCTGGGATAAAGGATTCCCACTCCCGCACATCAGTTAGAACACATCACAAGATATGATCTATATATATGCTTTGTCGCTTACGCTAAATGATTTGTGTTGAAGCACTTAGAAAGAAAAGGTGGGTTTGCTTGATTAATCTGCTAAGCACAAGCGGGCAGAAATTTCGCAATGAGTATGTGATAAGGTTTTAAATGGGTTAGAAGTTGAAATTTCAGGTTTTGTTATTACTCTAAGTCTTTGTATCTGCCTTTTAAAGTTTATTAGTGATCCCCAAATAAAGTAGATTACATTTGTCCCGTGAGAGAAAACAAAAAAAAATGCACTGATACGAGATGCGAGAGAATGGGAAGAGGAAAAACACGATCTCTCTCTCTCTCGGTAAGCGATATGAAACGACACGTATTTGTTATGAATTTATAATCCCTTTTTATTTTACGCTTAAGCACAATCAATTATTGTTGTGAAAGCACGTTAAGTTAAATATATTATGGAATTGCTACTGCTTGTTCTCATAGAAAAGTTAGGAGTACGCAAGGGCGTTTCAAATTGTTTCGCACCGTTTCCCGATTTTCGTTAAGCACACAGGGAGGAGTTTCGTTCCTTGAATGAACGTTGTGAGAACGGATCTGCGCGGGAAGCAGCTGGTTTAGAATTTACTCGCCGTGCGACAATGGGCGAAATTGAATTTGAATGGATGGCGAAGGAAACACAACAAAATGCGCTTTTTGCTACATGCGGGTTTTAAAACGAAATAAATTATTACTCTCTGAATATCAGCACTGTCTTTACTTTACGTTAAAACTTAAATATACAAAATAAACGCTGGGAACTGTTTGTCCAACACTGAGACAAGTTGACACATGAGCGCTGTGAACACAACTTTGGCTGGCTCGCTGTATAAATGCCAGATATCGCTATACGGATTCCCGTAAACTAATCGTTATTTAAAAATTTATCACTAACCAAGAAATGTACATTTTCTTTGCCGTAACTTATTCAGAAATACACTCCTAGCCACTGGTCCTAGCATATATATGCAAAATTCCCTCACTAGCACTTCCTAAATCCTAATTTTATTCGTCGGCAACCCGACACGTTTCCTACACACTACAAATTTTGCGGGGCGAACATTTTGCGCCTTCCTCTCTGCTTCGCTAATATAAGGACCCTATTGCGTTCCCTTGTTATGAACGCTTTTAATGCTACGAGAATCATTGCGTTTTTAAACAGAAATATTAATATGACTTATTTCCTTAATATTAGGACATGCACACACACTTTTACAACAGACGTCGGCAACGATCGCTTCCTTTGCTCCTTTAAAAATGAAATGATTATCATGAATGAAATAATCGATTTTATAATTCCTGGCTTTTTTAGTCTAGCTTTATAGCGAAGTTAATTCAGCTATTTTGACTATATCCTGGCAAGGTCGCCACTGTTACGTACTGGACTCGGTTTTGATGAGAATTTACACACAAAATGATAATTGAGGCTACCACGAGACTAAGGGAGTCCAGTCGTAATCAAAAAGGGAGTTAATGAAGACTTACCTCAGAATTTTCCTGGAGTTATAATTTAAGGTGGAAGGTCGCCATATTGGAATTTAGAATTCTTTGCCAATTTACAGGGGTTTATTCAGGGAAACTTAACAACTTAACATTAATAAATTAACAGTTAGACACCATACAACATAATCACTGAGGGACAGATTTATGATAGAGCACAGTAACAATGATGACATGGATTGGCAACCAAATAAGTGGATAAAACGGCCAATCTGCAATAATCAGTCAATGATAATGATCACTTTCAATCTGCCCTGACTAAGTGGAATAGTAATGCCTATGATGGGGTTCCAGGATGGAGGAATTACTTCTTTAAAATGGTTGGCACAACGGAACTTCTCTAACTACAACCAGGTAATGCAGTGGCAGGTGGGTATGGAAGCATGGAATTTTGCGATTCGTACCACGTGTATCGTCCTGAAATAGATGGTTTGCGTTAGCCCTTCTCACACTAAGGGAAATGGAATCTTCCTACTGCAGATTACACAACACTTTCTTAAATACAATACATAAATTATCCTGGAAGGTGCTTTTGAGGAAAGCCCGTGAATAGGATCTGCGTCGCGGGTGCGCTAACAATGGAGACGTAACTGTACGCGCCCAAAGTTAACTACCGCTTGGTTAATTTTTAACTTAACTGCTAGAATAGCCCTTAGATTGCACTGGTGGAGGGATAAATGATGGTTTATCGGGATCGTTACTCGAATTCAAGGTACGTGGATGGCAAGGCAAGGGAATACAGGCAAGATTTGGATAAGGGAAGATTTTCGTGGAGGAATAGGCTAAAGGATAAAGAGAGGGGGAAATTAAGGAGGGTAGAACAAGGGACAGGGCTGGCTAAATGGCTACTGCAATGTATGAACCTGTTCAATTGTTATAGGTGCCCACAATCGAATTGGCTGTTCACCGATGCTCGTCATCACCAGCGGAGATGGAAGAATTGCGGAGCTGCCGCTCCAGATAAAGTCCTTTTTTGGACAGCAGATTGCAATCGCATTGGGGCGGGGCCCAGCTGTATTTGCAAGCAGCCAAGAAAGCCAGCAAGGAGGGTATGGGAAAAGCACACTTATTTTAATATGCCTATAGAAGTAAATCTACCTGTTCCCCAGCCCTTAAATTCCCTTCTGCCCTTCCTAATCCCTACAGGCCTCCCCCATCACGCGATGGGGGAAAGAGGTTTGGGAGTATTGTCTTTCGCATCGTACGATTCGTGAGGGGGGGGCGAACTAGGTGTGTTCTGGTAGCAGGGGGGGTTTTTAAGAGGGAGGCTTATTGTCTTCCCCGGCGTGGGCATTTTCTGTAGGCTTGGAAGGCGTGCGTTCTCTGTCCCCATGAGTAAAACAACAGAGTTCCGCCATATTGGCGCCAGATATACGCTAACGGTGAATAAAATTCGCTGAACAAGTTAGCTAGATAGGCTGAATTGGAGGGAGGAATGTATATCATAACAATATATATATATATATATATATATATATATATATATATATATATATATATATATATATATATATATATCTATATATATATATATATATATATATATATATATATATATATATATATATATATATATATATATATATATATATATATATATATATATATATATATATATATATATATATATATATATATATATATATATATATATATATATATATATATATACCAGAATAGAACAGCAAACAACCATCGTAACATCTTATAAATTTATTTGGCCAAATTTTCGAGACCATGTCTCATCATCAGGGCTGTAAAATACAAAGAATAAGAATTAAGAATCGACTCAGTTAAAAAATTAACAAAAGCCTAAAACATGGAACATAAACTAAAACAAACACTGAAAAAACATTAAGAAATACTAAAAGACTTAATATTTAAAAAAAAAAGTAGATAAAAAAAAAATAATATATATATATATATAAATATATATATATATATATATAATAAAATATATATATATATATATATATATATATATATATATATATATATATATATATATATATATATATATATATATATATATATATATATATATATGTAGAGAATATCAGGACGTTTAGTACCTAACCCTATGGGAGCTAAGAGCTGAGTGACACTCACAGTTCTCAGAAGATCGACGTCAACTTAAGATATATATAAAACAGTGGAAGAGGTCTGGCTGTTTAGGGAAGGAACAAGCTACTTAATAGTTAAAGATGTTACAATGGTTGTTTGCTGTTCTAACCCTGGTAAAATCTTCGGCGTTCCAGATGCCCCAGTCTTCCAGCACACACACACACACACACACACACACACACACACACACACACACACACACATATATATATATATATATATATATATATATATATATATATATATATATATATATATATATATATATATATTTATTAATCTTTATTAATCTCTCTCTCTCTCTCTCTCTCTCTCTCTCTCTCTCTCTCTCTCTCTCTCTCTCTCTCTCTCTCTTTCCTTGACATGAATCTCATCGTAATCGTAAGTAGAACATTCCAAAAAGATGGCCTCATTTTTATTGTCATCTGTGATGGAGTCACAGCAATTTATGAAAAACCAAATTGCACAGGAAATACTGAATCTCCCAGGAAAAAGTTATTTCACTTTCAGTTATGACCTTCTTTTAATCATTTACTTTTGTTTTTAAGGCGACGAAGGGAAGACATATAAGGCGGCAATTCCCTGCTATTTTGATTTTTTAATTATTCATTACATTTGAATAAGCTCCGTTATTATATTACTCATTTTATATTCATTTTTTTTTCAAATATTGTTTAAGAAATGAAAAACATAATTTGAGAAACATTTAACAAGGATCACTCTTTCCACTCATCCACACAGGCTAGCGTACCAAATAGGTTCGAAAGGAAATGAGGAGTTTAAGAAAGAAAAACTACCAACATAATTA
>NW_027100719.1:1227077-1232077 GCF_040412425.1 Macrobrachium rosenbergii | reverse complement strand
GAAGAGATGACTATCAATGTAGTTTATGAATTTATTTGCCCCAAGGAGGAATGTAGTCCTTCCAGAGAAAATTACATTGGCAGAACATCCACTACACTCAGACGGAGATTACTCACACACAGATACACAGGAGCCATCTTCCACCAGTATACAGACACACGACAAGCAACCATAGCTATAAGACTTGATAGACAATACTAAAAATAAAATGCAGATGCAATTCATATCGGGACATAACAATCACAGAAGCAGTATGCATAGCCACAAATAAGCCCAGTTTCAATACCCAGCTGGAAGCCGAGAGATGTTTACCCTCTTCACGATCCAAAAACCACGGTCAGGGTCAGCCCCGGAGAAGAAGAACATACCCTGAAGCCACAACCGAAGAAATCAGTAATTTTGTAAGCGACATAAGAAGCAGAAATAGAACGTAAAACAAATATATGTATAACTTATAACATCATATTATACCATGTAATAACGAATTATGTAAATATTGTGTTAACTACTAACCACCCTAATGTACTGTTTTACACTAAACATTGTAAACAAAAACTTCAGCAACTCCCATAATCCGCTTACAGCATATGGCTTGGTATAAATAGAAAGGGAGAATCTCAACGTATCACTTCTGCTCGAAAAAGCCTGAGAATCAGGCGAAACGGCCCAGAGCATTTTTAAATAGATGGTTCCAGAACTTTGAAGAAGTATTATAAACAGAAATAAGGAAATATGAAAAAGTCTGCATCAAAGAAGTCAATGCCACAAAGGCGATCGCCTACAACAAATGTATAATATATATATATATATATATATATATATATATATATATATATATATATATATATATATATATATATATATATATATATATATATATATATATATATATATATCTGTGTGTATGCATGTATGTATAAATTATATATGTGTATATGTGTGTATATATTTATGTATACATATATTCAACAATATTAAGCTACAACTATCGTTTAATATCCAATTCACTACTCCCCGGAAATGACTATCGCTTAAAGGGAATTATAATCGATAAGCGCTTCTGCGCTGGTTAGGATTCAAACCATGGCCAGATTTAGTAATATCTTGACAAAGGAAACCGCCTAAAAGTGTTGTTGCTATTGTAGGATGTATAAATCAGAAAAGGAAGAGCAAAAACACGAAAAAGCTGCGGATGAAACCGACCCTCCCTTTCTCAATAATAATAATAATAATAATAATAATAATAATAATAATAATAATAATAATAATAATAATAATAATAATAATAATAATAATAATAATAAAAATGGAGAAACAAATCAATAGTTATGTGTGAGTACAAATATATCTCAAGATAAATCTATACAGAGAGCTCTCTGTATAGATTTATTTCTATATATATTTGTATCCTCCATTTCAAGGTTCATGCTACTATGAGTATTTTTTAATAATAATAATAATAATAATAATAATAATAATAATAATAATAATAATAATAATAATAATAATAATAATAAACAGAATGGACGTCTGGATTCCACTGAGTTTAAATTGCATTTTCTCAATCTATCGAATGAGTTTCTTCAGAGAAGGAAATTGTATATTATCTGTCCAAAGTTTATTTATTCCTTGACGTTTCGGCAGTTCTCGTTACCATTTACAGAAATGTGAACGAAGCCAGAGGTACAACAATTGTGTAAATTTTATACCCGCAAGCTGGCTTTCAAACTCAAAGCCAAGAGTGGAATTGGAATTGGAATATAGAATTTAGGCCAAAGGCCAAGAGCTGGACCTATAAGGTCATTCAGGGCTGAAAGGGAAACTGAGAGTAAGAAGGTTTGAAAGGTGACAGGAGGAAAACCCCGCAGTTGAACTATGAAACAGTTGTTAGGAGAGATTGGAAAGTAAGATGGAAGAAAGAAAATATAAATAGAGGTACAGTAAAACGAATGAAAAAGTTGCAGCAAGGAGTCAAGGGGACGCTACAAAGAACCTTAAGTAATGCCTACAGTGCACCACGTGAGGTGTACTGACGGCACTACTTTCCTACGACGCGAAGCCAAGCATGAACAGAGGACGCTACATCAGTAACTGAGTCCCTCATTTATCCCTTCTAACTCGATGCACTTCTCATGATGATGAACTTCATTGCAGATCAACTGTGCCCTTAATAGTTTCCTTAATTTAATCGCAAAACATGACAAGTCATTTTTCTGCTTAATTAGTCCTCCTACTAAAAGTAATTGCCGTTCCTCTGTCTCTTTAAAACGGTAAAATTTTTAAAATAAATTAAAAATAAATTATTATTATTATTATTATTATTATTATTATTATTATTATTATTATTATTATTATTATTATTATTATTAAATACGATGATATCAGTAATCCAAACAATGAATTAATTTCATCGTGATTTAAAACATCAGTAAATATCAGTGACTAAAAAGTGAAAGTATACTCCTGAACATACAATCATCCTTACAAATTAGAGGCTTGAAATATACTGTATAAGGAATGAGAAAATAATAGTAATGGAAAATCAACTGAAGCAGCACATACCTGAACAATGTAACATCGAGTCTGCACGGTTGCTAATATCTAAGGTGCTGAAGTCTGCATTACTCCTAGGCACAGGAAAGAGTGATTTTCTCGGAGAGAGAGAGAGAGAGAGAGAGAGAGAGAGAGAGAGAGAGAGAGAGAGAGAGAGAGAGAGAGAGAGAGAGAGAGTAGTTTTTCGGAGGGAGAGAGAGTCTCCTTGGCTTAGGAAAGAGTAGCTTTCTCAGAGAGAGAGAGAGAGAGAGAGAGAGAGAGAGAGAGAGAGAGAGAGAGAGAGAAAGAGAGAGAAAGAGAGAGAGCAAACACAGTTGTAAATCAAACCACAAAGGAGACAAATGATGAAGCTTCACGAGCCTTCAGCCCATTTCAATGGAAAACTCCCTTAATGTCAAGTCTAAGTAGGTGTATAAGGGTCTCATTTACGTAGGTAGTCGCAGCCCACTGCAGATGAAAGTTCAGGAGCTTATGGTGCAACTTATTTTAGACCACAAGAGAGAGGTCAGGACATAGAAAGTTCAGATCACCTGATGGCTAAACAATGTCATTTTATTATTATTATTATTATTATTATTATTATTATTATTATTATTATTATTATTATTATTAACATCATCATCATCCATTAACATCTCATAATAGCATGAGTCACTAAAATGGTGAAGAAACCCACAGCGGTGCAAGGAGAATCGAGCAGTTTTCGAAAGCTCTCTATTTTGTATATATATTTCTAATATATACGAGTATTCACACTTGCACCACTATGGATTTCTTCACCATTATTATTATTATTATTATTATTATTATTATTATTATTATTATTATTATTATTCAGAAGATGAACCTTAGTCATATGGGGCAAGCCTACAGGGTCACTGACTAGAAATTCAAGCTTCCAAAGAATATTAGTGTTCCACTGAAAGAAGTTACAGGAAGGTAATAGGAAATACAGAAAAAAATCAGTTATTATAAAAAAAGAAATAAAAGAACAAATTGATAAAGAATATGGAATTCATTTCAAAGGAGTAACAAAAGGTAATAGGAAATATAGAAAGAAGAGATCAGTTATTAGAAAATAAAAATAATAAATTAAAAATTAATAAATATGTTGTGGTGTAGAATAGATAGGGAAATTAGATAGAAAATAGAGGAGAGAGAGAGAGAGAGAGAGAGAGAGAGAGAGAGAGAGAGAGAGAGAGAGAGAGAGAGAGAGAGAGAGAAAGAGAAAAAAGTTAGAGAGAGAAGGAGAGAGAAGTAAGAATAAAGAGAGAGGCAAGGAACACAGTGATAATGCCCAAAAGTTGTTGTTATTATCGTTATCAATACGCTGATCGAGGCAGGATGTTTGCATGAACCAAAAGCAGTATGTCATGTTGAAGCCATAAAAACAGTCGTAAAAGTGAGAAATAATGGCCTCGCGATTAAGCTAACCAATTCATGAGTCAGCACAGCCTAAATGCTTACAGCAGCTGGTTCTATAACCCCGCCTTCTCAGGGAGGCGTTTTCGTGGAAGTTCCAGGAATTTGGGGGCTGGACAAAGTGATATACTTCTACAACCTCCAATCAAACATGCTAGGGAGGGGTCTTTCACACACCCTCCTAAGATCACGTCCAATCAAGTCCTCTAAGGAGAGATTTGAATCACACCCACTACAGTCCTTCCAATCAGCTACTTGAAGGGGAGGCCTTGCTGATTAATCCTTCCAATAAGGCTAGAAGGATGTGGAGATTGCAGATAACAAGTTTTCTAGGGGTTCAACAAGCTAGAGAACGACAGAGAGAGAGGAGTTGAAAACTGTGTCCTTCAAGGGAGAGTACGTCTCTCCTCACTTCAGTGTTCCCCATAGAGACTGAGTCAAGAGTGATTCGTTTTCTATCATTGTAACTTGTTAATTTTGTACTGATCCTTATAATACTAAATACTAATTAAAGTGAAGAAATTACCGATCTCGTCTCTATACGCCTTTCTGAGAGATATCAATACTTAAATTAATAAATTTAAAGAAGATAGCACATCATCCGTGAAGCGATCTGAGGGACACATCGAAAAGAAACGAAGGTAAGTAGAGAAAGACTAAAATTCATACAAACATACAACAGAACTTAAAGAGGAGAAGAAGATATTGCCTACAAATAAATAGATAAAATATAGGTACATTACTAAAATATAAAGAGAACTGTTTATACCATCTTACTTGGCGAGATGGACCTATGTTATTTATCATAAATTTTTCACTATGATCTAGTTTACCTCTAATATTTACAATTATGTATAGCACATTAATTTCCTGTAAATGGTCAATTACAAATAAATCAACACATATAAATGAATTTGTTTTTCAGGCAAGATATAGTTGAATTATTATTATTATTATTATTATTATTATTATTAAAATAGTTTTACCAGACCACTGAGCTGAATGTCAATTTTGACAGAGCTGAC
>NW_027100719.1:1164577-1222077 GCF_040412425.1 Macrobrachium rosenbergii | reverse complement strand
CCAAAACCAGGAAGAGAAACCTGGTTGAAATGCTACATCAGTATGGCCTCAGTATCTCTTATGACAGAGTACTGGAGGTCTCTGCACAGTTAGGAGATGCCACAGTTAGCAAATATGTGGAGGAGGGTGTGGTCTGTCCCCAGTACTGCGAAAAGGGTTGTTCACCACTGCAGTGATGGACAACATCGACCACAACCCATCTGCAACTACTGCCACTACCTCCTTCCATGGAACTAGCATCTCCATATTTCAGCACCCCACCAAGGAGAACACTGGACAGGAAAGACAGCAACTAAAGTTTGCACCTGAGAAAGTGAGGTCGGTGCCTGAATTGCCGGACACATTCACAAACATCTCACCAGCTTCCTTTCAAACAAAGAACCCTGTGCCACCAAACACTGCAATACCAAAGCCACCCACAGATATCTTGGGGCCACAGCTTGCACTGGAGTATCAGTGGCTAGACAAGGTCATAGTCACCCAGGAAATAGATGATGCAGTGAATCTGACGTGGTTAGCTCATCACGCTTCAATGAAGAGAAGCCCAGAATTTGAAGTAACCATAACTTCATTGCTTCCTCTCCTGCGTGATCAGGCTCATTCTGTTGCTACGATCAAACACGTGATGCAGAAAGTGCAGGATGTCACTGATTTTCTGAACCCTGACCAGATACCCATAATCACAGCTGATCAGCCAATCTATGCCGTAGCAAAGCAGGTGCAGTGGCAGTGGCCTGATCAGTATGGCGAAGACAAGTATCTGGTAATGTTTGGTGGTCTGCACATTGAGATGGCAGCAATGACATCTCTTGGTACTCTTCTTCATGGCAGTGGTTGGACAGGAGCTCTGGTGGAGGCAGGAGTTGCTTCATCTGGAACTGCAGAATCCTTCCTGTCAGCTGCAAGTGTAACCAGGACACGGCAGATGCACCAGGTTACAGCCTCTAGTTTGTACAAACTCCTGAGGACAGCATACACTGACTTCTGTGCTGAGAAAGCAAACAACAATGAGCAGGCATTAGAGTTTGAGGAGTGGTGTGACCTTCGAAGACAGCAGAGTCCACAGTTCCACTTCTGGCACATGGTGTTGTCTATGGAACTTGTGATATTCCTACTGATCAGGTCCTTCCGTGAGGCCAATTTTGTCCTCTACTGCCAGGCATTGCATGAGCTGATACCCTACTTCTTTCCAACAATAATACAAACTATGCTCGTTGGCTGCCTATTCACCTCAGGGACATGCTTACCCTAGAGAGTTCACACCCAGAGTGGCACAAGGAGTTCAAGGCTGGCAACTTTGTTGTGCACAAGACCAGTCGCCAGTTCTCAGCAATGGCTCTTGACCAAGCTCATGAGCAGACCAATGCCTTTATAAAGGCTGATGGCGGACTCTGCCATTGGGCTGACTGAAGATCCGTCAGCACTCAGAAGATGGATGGTGGCTGGCCCAGAGATCATCCGCTTGGTGTCTGCATACGAAACAGAGGTTCAAAGTAAGGAGTCTAATGAGCAGACAACACACCATGAACAAACACCTCATGCGCAGAAGACATTCTTGGAGAGAGTCAGCAAGCTGTCATTGGCTTTGCAACACTTGGGAAGTCCTTTTCAGGAAGAGAGCCAGGATCTGTATTCCATTGACAACAAAGACATTGCCCACCCCAGCTCAGCAGAACTTCTACAGACACACCTTGACAGAGGCTGCACTAAATTTCAGAAGTTTTCAGACTCTTTGGCAAACAATGCAGTCTCCTTCTATGAGCCGATAAAGAAGAACAGAACTGACTTCTTCAGGCAAGAAGCTGCTCCTGTAGAACAGTCAAAGCAGAAACTTCTGAAGGAGGATTGCCAGCTTTTCTCAAAGCTATTTATATCCTGTCAGAGCCGTGAATGTGATCTGCAGGAATTCTTCCAGCACGAGAATCAAACATTCCCAGCTTCCCTTAGTGAGGGTGGTAGGCTGTACACATGTCAGAAGTCTCAGCTGACCTCGGTCCTGGAGAGTCATGTTACACTAGAAGACAAAGAACCAAAGACTGATGTCCTCATTGTAGATGGATCAGCTTTGGTCCATGCCTTGCCACCAAAGAAAGGAAAGACCTTTGATGGCTATGCACTTTGCGACTTCTTGCCTGTGATACAATCCTATAGCAGCAAGTACACATCATTACATCTTGTATTTGATGTATACAATACATCCAGCCTCAAAGCTGAGACCAGGCTCCAACGTGGTCAAGGAGGAAGGCGCAAGGTGACAGACAAGAACACAATTCCATCCAACTGGCGCAATTTCCTAAGACACGATGCCAACAAGACAGAGTTGTTCCAGTTCCTGGCAGACAAAGTTGCCCAGATGTCTGCCACAAATGTTGTCATTGCCACGAAAGGGTCTGCTGTCCTCAGCACTCATGAGGCTAGTCTTCAGGGACTGGAAAAGTGCTCTCATGAGGAAGCTGACACCCGCATCTTTCTCCATGCCAAATATGCCACAGAACATGGAGCCAAGACCATCACGGTTAAAGCAAATGACACAGATGTTCTTGTCGTTGCAGTCAGTGCTTTCTCCACTCTCCACAATCTAGGGCTAGAGAAGCTATGGGTGGCATTTGGCCAAGGCCAGAGCCTGCGCTGGATTGCTGTGCATGACCTGTGCAACTCTCTGGGCCAGGAGAAGGTGAATGGCATGCTCTTCTTCCATGCGTTCACAGGCTGTGATACAGTGTCAGCCTTCCGGAGCAAGGGCAAGAAGACCGCCTGGCAGACATGGAACATCTTTCCAGAGGCCTCCACTGTGTTCTCCAAACTGAGTCACTACCCTCTCAGAGTGGAAGAGAGTGACCTGAAGGTCCTGGAGAGGTTTGTCATACTTATGTATGAAAGATCCAGCACTGCTGGCACTGTGGATGAGGCTAGACTTGATATGTTTGCCAGAAAACAAAGGGCATATGAGGCCATTCCACCAACCAGGGAGCTCTCCTCCAACACACCAAGCGTGCTGCGTACCAGGCTGGTTGTGTGTGGGGGCAGGCCACCCAGTGTCAGCCACAGCCAGAGAACTCTGCTGAGTGGGGATGGCAAAGTCTGGTGAAGCATGGCAAGTCCTCTGACAACCAACTCGCCCTTAGCCAAGAGTTGCCAACAGCTTACCAAATGTGGATGCAAAGCAGGCTGTCGGGAAAGGTGCAAGTGCTACAAGCTGGGTCTTCCCTGCACAGCTCTGTGCACTTGCAAATGTGAAGTCTAGATAAATATTGCCCTCTCTTCAGTAGATAATCTAGCTTGAGCATCCAACGTGTCATGCTATGCCTACCTTCTTATCCTCGAATTTTTCAAAGGTGTAGGTTGAGAGACCTATACATAGATTGGTTGCGTTTAGTCCGTATTTCTCTTCTTTTCTTTTTATGGTTACAGTCTTAGACACAATGTTGTATGTGACCATACCATTACTATTTCAGTTGAAAATAGCATATTAGTTAAACTGTCTGATCACATGAATATACCATTAAATAAAAACAGTTGGTCTCTATGTTGCTAGCGCTGTGGATAGAAAAAAACTTTTATGGCAACCATTTTGTACGCAATCTTGGTTACAATTCATTTAGTAAGGGTTTTCAATAAAATGTGTGGTATGGAACATTTTTATAACCTAAAAGTCGAGGTTTAAAAAAACTGGCATATTCCATCCAATAGATGCTCCTAAACCAGTGAATCTCAACATAGATGGCGGCCATTTTGAAAAATAGCCGCCATCTTGGATTTTCAGGTGGCCAGCGCCCTTTTCTAAGAGAGCGTAGTCTTAGGAATGTTTGTGCCAAATTTCATGCTTGTTTCACTATCTGAACGATTTTTACAGCAATCTGCTGCACTAATTCACTTAAGGTAGATTCTTGGGCCTATGAGACGTTTGTTTGGCGGCCTCTGATTGGCTGGTACTGGGAGGTATGCAGCTCGCTCACTGTTTCATTTTAATGTCTGTAGCTCAGAAACTTGAAATATGTTTATATTTCTTCATTTATCTCACGTTTTACACAAGATAGGAAAGTTTTGGTCATACCATGGGATTCGGTATTTATTGTACAACTAAACCATGATTTCCTGAAATCAGTAAGATAAAACACAAGGGAATTACAACGAGTAAAAGTGAAGAGAGAAGCTTTTCATTCTTTACACCTGTTTTTACATATCGTCGGATTTTGCATCATTCATGCGATCAAGATAAAATAAAACTTGTGTTTTCATACAATAAATTCACCCTGAATACGCTGGTGCTTTCAGATTTTAGATGCGTGTGATATGTGAAGAGAAAATGAAGAATATGTCGTATTAAGTTGCATCCGTACTTGACTCGGTTTGAATAGTGCCGAGAGACGGTGGTCTGCAGACTGCGAGACACCTTTGGACGTCGTTGGTCTTCTCAGCAAGAGCGTCCAGGTGCCATTGACAGTTGCCAGTTAGCGATATGAGAAGTTTGCAGTTTCAACAATATTTACCGCATTATTATGTCATTATACATTTTCTGTAAATAAATGCATAGAATTCCCATTATGAATGTCGAACACTTTCACTCCAATATCATATATATCCGTATGATTGGACTATGGACATATCTGATAAGGAAAAAATGAAAAATCAAAAGGATGCATCTGTATAATTTTTTCATTCTTTTTTTGTTTCAATAGGAAATGACAAGACTATATGTATGATTTTCCATTAATTTTTTTTTAAATAATGGTAATGACGTAACAAAATATGTAAGATTTTCTTTTTGTTCATATAGATAGCCTAATGACACTGTCAGTGTAAGCCTACTGTATATGATTTTATTTAGTTTTATGACATAATACATCAGTATGAATTTCCATTCTTTTTGTTTAAATATATAAAGCTATAAAAGTCTTCTGATTCGTCTCATTATCCTACATGCGCTATATAGTGATGCAGGGGTGTGGGAACATTTACGGGAATTACACTTACTCAGATAAGTTCAGACACACGGACATATATGATATTGGAGTGAGAGTGTTCGACAGTCATAATGGGAATTCTATGCATTTATTTACAGAAAATTTAATGACATTATAATACGGTAAATATTGTCGAAACTGCAAACTTCTCATATCACTAATTGGCAACTGTCAACGGTGCCTCAAAGATCTCGCTGTTTGCAGACCACCGTCTCTCGGCACTATTCAAACTGAGTCAAGTACGGATGCAACATAATACGACATATTCTTCATTTTCTCTTCACATATCACACGCATCTAAAATCTGAAAGCACCAGCGTATTCAGGGTGAATTTATTGTATGAAAACACAAGTTTTATTTTATCTTGATCGCATGAATGATGCAAAATCCGACGATATGTAAAAACAGGTATAAAGAATGAAATGCTTCTCTCTTCACTTTTACTCGTTGTAATTCCTTTGTGTTTTATCTTACTGATTTCAGGAAATCACGGGTTAGTTGTACAATTAATACCGAATCCCATGGTATGACCAAAACTTTCCTATCTTGTGTAAAACGTGAGATAAATGAAGAAATATAAAAATATTTCAAGTTTTCTGAGCTACAGACATTAAAATGAAACAGTGAGCAAGCTGCATACCTCTCAGTACCAGCCAATCAGAAGCCGCCAAACAAACGTCTCATAGGCTCAAGAATCTACCTTAAGTGAATCGGCTTATAGTAACTAAGTGACCTGGGAGTCTTAATCTAAGAGAATTCTACCCCCAGGGTTGGGTTTCTTGTCTGATTTACAGACAGCAGTAAAAGTCAATTTTTTACTGTATTTGGCATAAATATTTGTTCCTGTCCAGTTTATCACATTTCAGAAATTTAATCAAAACTGTTAAATCAAGATCTGTAAACTAGTAACAATTTTATTCTCGCGAATAAAGTTCGTAACAGACAAACAAATCCATACTTATGTATAGGTACAAATATATTAGAAAAAAAAAATACTATTTGTGCCTATATGTAACTGCGGATTTGCTTCTCAATTTGTAGACTCATACTACCAGGAGTATTTCTTAATAGAGTTCATAATGACGACGTGGAATAATGTGTCAGACGGGGTCAGAATTACAGTCAGCGAGTGTAATTTGTAATTGTATTACCCTATCACAAATCAACTAGTATTTTAATATTTTACTTACATTTTTATTTATTTACTTATTTGTTAATTTATCTGTTTTTCTAATAACTGATCTCCTCTGTATTTCCCGTTACCTTCTGTTACTTCTTTCGAATACGGTAATCACCATAATCTTTGGAAGCTTGAATTACAAGGCAGTGGCCCTTTGGTGGGCTTCTTCCATATGAATAGGGTTCATCTTCTGACTAATAATAATAATAATAATAATAATAATAATAATAATAATAATAATATAGCTTAGGGAGTGAGTGTATGGACCCAACAATAAAGTTCTGTTTATGTTAACTATTCCTTTCGTTGAGTTATATACTGCATTTCTATGGAAGAATGGATGAGGAGGCAAAACACAGGATAGAAGCAGGCTGGAACAACTGGAGGGCTGCCTCTGGCGTCCTTTGTGACAAAAGAGTGCCACTAAGACCAGAGGGAAAGTTCCACAAGGGAATGATGAGACCAGCTCTGCTGTACGGTACAGAAACGGCAAGAGCAACAAAGACAGAGAAGAAAATGGAAGAAAATGGACGTAGCAGAGATTAGAATGTGAAGATAGATGTCTGGCGTAACGAGGTAGGATGGGGTGAGGAATAGAATAGAATATACTGTAGAATTCAGCCCAAAGGCCAACCTCTGGGACCTATGAGGTCATTCAGCGTTGGAAGGAGAATTGACAGTAAGGAAGTTTTAAAGGTGCAGCAGAGGAAAACTTCGCAGTTGCACGACGAAAAAAATGCTAGAGAGGGTGGAAAACCTGATGGAAAAAAGAGAATATGAACGGAGGTACAGTAAAAGGAATAAAAGGTTTCAGCTACGGGCCGAAGGGCCGCGCTGAAAAGACCGTTAAGTAATGCTTATAGTGCAACACGTGAGGTGCACTGACGGCTTTATCCCCCTACGGAGGATAGGATTAGGGAAGAGTATATCAGAGGGTCAGCAAAGGTGGTTGAAATATCAAAGAAGGTGCAGGAGGGGAGACTGAGATAGACAGTACGGACGCCTGTAACTGAGAATGGAGGAAGACCATATTGGAAGGCATATGTGCTAAGGAGCGTAAGTGCAGGATAGAAGAAGACGAGGAAGACCAAGAAAGAGAAGGAGAGACAGTGTGAGGGAGGACTTGACAGAGACGAAACAGAAGCGCATGGAAGAGGCTCATCCAAAATGGCGACCCTCTGGAAACGGGACTTAGCTGAGAAGAAGATGCTGCATTTCTATGCTGATGTAGGGCGGAGAAGCTACGAAGTAATCACCAGATTACGCTACTTGAAAGGTGAGCCATAGCAATAACTGTCAATTTTATGTGACAGACGTTAAATCTACATCCCATAACAGGTACAGTCAAAGGACTATAAGATAAAAAAAAAAAAAAATTAACTGAACTGATCAATAAGAAGTCAACTCTCACTCCGTTTATATTTTTCACATTCCCCACGGCAGATGAGAGGCAAATAGACAATTTGGAGTTGGAATAAAAAAAAAAAAAAAACAAGAGATGGGACCCGTAAGGTCATTCAACGTTGAAAATAGTGTTGAAACAATCTTCAAGAGAATATTAAGTGAAATAAGACGGAAGAAAGCCAATATGAAAGGAAGTGGAATAAAAGGAATGAAAAGGGTTGCAACTAGGGGCCGAAGGGACGATGTAAAATACCTTAAGTAATGCCCACAGTGCTCTGTGTGCGGTGCACTGACAGCACTGCCTCCTACGAGAGAAATGAGAAATTCAAAGCGAATAAATTAGAAAAACTAGAAAAATTATCAATATAAGCCCCGTTTAAAACTCCTGAAAGGGACCAACCCACCGATATTTCTAATCTGCTCATAAATACCTTTCATTATTGCTTTCTTTTTATTGTTATAAAAACTAAGGGCTGACGTATCATAAAATAAAACAAAACTAATTTCAAAACAGCCATTAACTGCAAGCCTTTTCATGATCGAATATTACCCACAAAAACTCACCCGTGACAGCAATGTAAACAGTGAGTGACTGCACAGATTCTATTTGTCTCTAAATCCATAATGTCATTGAAATAAATAACGAGACAAGTGTGAACAATATACATACAATTTTTCACTACGTTCTTTTTAGCTACTTCTATAAAATTATCTTATCTCGATATTTTACCTTCAAGAGAGAATTTGGAAATTCTTCATGCAGTTTTCTTTAGCCGTCTTGAGAAGGAAATAGTGTCAGAAAAAAGATTATCATTTTGAACATCCGCAAAATAAGGGAAATCGGAGAAGATACTGAGTGGTGATGCATTATACAGCATAACTAGAAGTATGACGTAATGTATCATAATCTTATTGTATCATAATGCTCGGGTGCTGCCTTAGATGAGGAGTAATAGGTATCTAATAAAATGATCCGTATGACGTATCGCCTGTATACTTACACACACAGACAGACATATATGTATATATATATATATATATATATATATATATATATATATATATATATATATATATATATATATATATATATATATATATATATATGTGTGTGTGTGTGTGTGTGTATGTATATGTATGTATGTATGCATGTATGTATGTATGTATATATATATATATATATATATATATATATATATATATATATATATATATATATATATATAAATATCTTTTCATACAAGAAAAGTGAATGCTTGTATGTTTGGGTGCTATAGAAACTGAAGCGCTTGACAGACCCAGACAAAATGTGGGCCCTACGTGACCTCAGAAAGGTTATTACCCAAATTCAAACCTGTACCCCCATAACAGACAGACAAACACAGACATCTCTCTCAGTTATCGAGCCTACTGTCCCTTTTATATGAATATTAGCTGGCAGGGGCGTACTGGTTTAAAATCAATAAAGTTGGAAAGTACGATAAATACAATTGGATTTCCCCCCTACGTGTTAGAACAACATACTGCTAAACTTCTTTCCCAACGCGACGTGCAAGATGTACTACAATGATTTCTTTTTTATTCCTTCAGATGCGAATTTCCTCATTAATTCGTTCGTTTCTTCTTCATTTTTACCTTCGGAACGTTATAGCTACTGCTTCGTGACGTTACAATGGCGTATTTAGTTATAAAGTCAGCTAAAATACGGTCTGGAAAAATGTTAATTATTGGGTGATTTGCCAACAACTAAGGCTGGTGGAAAGTACACCTGCAGTGAGTCTTTCTCCAGTCCTCTCTCTCTCTCTCTCTCTAATTCATCCTCCTTCTGCAAACCCTATTTATATGTAATACCTAACAAGATTTAAAAGCAAACACCGACGAAAAGCTTATGTCTAAATTTAAATCTGTCACTTACGCATAGTGACACCTGGCAACTACATCAACCCTTGAACAGCAAGACTGGACTACTGGTCAGTTCGCACCTTTTGCTGGTGTAATCATATATAGTAAGGAAAACCATTCACGTCATTTATGAAAATAAATTGATTGTTTATGGTTATTTATTAGAATGGCATATATTCATTTCTATCTTTTATCAACGTGCATTTATTCAAAACAATAAATAACCGTTTGCATTACATTCCTCTACAAAGGGAATGTTTTGTATATAATACCTGATTATGTCATCACCAAAGGTACGAATTGACCGGCTTAATATAGTAATTTTTTCTATCGCTCCATGTAACCTTATACTTAATGCTACGTTAATGAATTTGATGTAATTGTAAAGATAATGAGTTGCAATTTATTTTGCTCTGTTAAAAACGTTTCTAAAACCAAGATAAACAGTATTATGAGTTGAAGTTAGCCTTACTGAAAAATGTTTTGACACTTTTTTTCTTAATCTGATGACGAGGTGGAAGACTAACTGCTGCAGCAATTCACTTAATAATAGGAAACAAGCAACACTGTGTAACAGAGAATAGTATAAATATTTGTTATTAAAAAAAATACATATATTCTCATACAATATTAATGAATGAGTTTAAATTAGAACCTGGGGATGGTTCAGTTTTTTTACGATATGGACAGTGAAGTTTACTTTCATTATAGTAACACCTATCACAAAGGACATTGGCCTAGGCATATGCCACATTGCCTGTATCACATTAAAATATTGTTTTAGATATCTATTATATGATTTGGACTCATAACTGCCTACAAAATAGCACAGAAAGGTCTAACAATAAAATGAATTAGGTCTAAACATAATTTATTCATATTCTGATCAAAGTGGCTAAGATCGTTCCCAGATGAAATCCAGCGACAGACTGTCACGAAATCATTGCTCACCCGTCTACACATGCAACTACCTGTCAGTTGGTTGGAAGAACTTTAAACAATTCTATCTGTTCAACCATTCTGGTGAGTATACAGTACTGACTACGTCCACAAACCGTCATCATCACGAAAGCTTTAACATCAGTTTCAATGAACTGGCAGAAGAAATGACAGATAAACCTGATAGTGAAAACCCAAGGCTGTTGAATTCTATGATAGTTTGAGAGAGAGAGAGAGAGAGAGAGAGAGAGAGAGAGAGAGAGAGAGAGAGAGAGAGAGAGAGAGAGAATTTATCGGTTGGCTTACAGAGTTTTCCCAGGCAATGTCAGGATGGTCAGCTAGTATATATATATATATATATATATATATATATATATATATATATATATATATATATATATATATATATATATATGTGTGTGTGTGTGTATGTATGTGTATGTATGTGTGTGTGTGTGTGTGTATACTAGTTGACCAGCCTGGAGTTGCCGGGAAAACTCTGAATGACAACTGATAAACTCTCTCTCTCTCTCTCTCTCTCTCTCTCTCTCTCTCTCTCTCTCATAGAATTCAACAGCCTGGTACTATATATATATATATATATATATATATATATATATATATATATATATATATATATATATATATATATATATATATATATATATATATATATATAATATATATATATATATATATATATATATATATATATATATATATATATATATATATATATATATATATATATATATATATATATATATATATATATATATATATATATATATCTTCTTCTTCTTTTTTAACGTGCTTTTATTCCCATTTTTTGTATGGGGTAAGCACGATGCCTTCTTTGAAGGACTTTTTGATTTGGCTTTGGGGTAGACCTGTGGTCTCGATCGGCTGCCCTGCCTGACATCGCTTAGACCCCGGTACGTGTGTTTCCTGTATCATACCCGACCCAACGCCCTTTCTTCCCAGTAGCGAGAAGTTATTGCTGCGGGTATGGCGAGAGTTCGAGACGTGTGAGATGTTTGTTATGTTTTTAGAAGGTGTTGTAGTGGCTTTGTTTTGTGTGTATTTAGTCTGTAACATCCATTTGCTTTTAAGCAAATCTATATATATATATATATATATATATATATATATATATATATATATATATATATATATATATATATATATATATATATATATATATATATATATATATATATATATATCAAATCATATGCGACTAAGGAGACAGGCCATTTTCTATCATTTTCATCTTTATTTCGACGTTTCTTATTATTATCTTTATTACATCTTCTGGGAATCTGTCAATAAGCATCATAAAATTATAAAACAACCTTAAAAAAAAACACTAAAAAGACTAAAATTTACAAGTACAAAGATATATTTAAAAGCTAAGACCTCCGACCAACCTTCAGTTTAGAGAGAGGAAGACTGAATGACACGAGAGAAAACAGAAAGAGGCACGTCAACTAAGATACAATTGGATCGAAGAGGTTTGGGTATTCAACTGCGGAACAAGCTGCTTGATGAGCAACGACTCTAGAATGGGTAGTTCGTGAGGATTTTGGCATTCCTTCAATCAGGAAATAAATTATCTTTTGGAATATTTTAAGAACAATTGCTTCCCTCAAAAACATTTTTTTTGGGAAGCTTCGTAGTTTCCTTAATAATCAGTTTTGCAAGGACACTAAAGCAGTTATCACGGTACCGAAGTTAATCATTTATGCTAAGTTTCCATTCTTACATGATGACTCCTTCAGAAAAAGGTTCATCCAGATTATACAAAATCATTATAATGCAGTCAGTATTAAATTAATACCAAAAAATCGCTTAACCATTGGGTCTTTCTTTAAGTATAAAGATCGGTTAAGTCTCTTCTTGACCTCTAATGTAGTATATAAATATACTTGCCCAAAGTATAACTCTGGGACTTATGTGGGATCTACGAAGAGGTTACTGAGGATCAGAATCGATTCTCATCGCAGAATAAGTTTTCGCACAGGAAGTAGGCTCTCCAACCATGAGCATTCGAATATCAGGAATCATGCAAAAGTTTGCAAAACTCATATCGAGAGAGACGATTTCTGTATCATAGGGCAAACACAAAATCCTCACGAACTACCCATTCTAGAGTCGTTGCTCATCAAGCAGCTTGTTCCCCAGTTGAATACCCAAATCTCTTCGATCCAATTGTATCTTAGTTGACGTGTCTCTTTCTGTTTTCTCTGGTGTCATTCAGTCATCCTCTCTCTAAACTGAAGGTTGGTCGGCGGTCTTAGCTTTTAAATATATCTTTGTACTTGTAAATTTTAGTCTTTTTAGTGTTTTTTTTTTAAGGTTGTTTTATAATTTTATGATGTTTATTGACAGATTCCCAGAAGATGTAATAAAGGTAATATTACAAAACGTCGGAATAAAGATGAAAATCATAGAAAATGGCCTGTTTCTTAGTCGCCTATGATTTGATGTCATCCTTGGTGTTCACCTATCTGCACCTTGGTTATATATTATATATATATATATATATATATATATATATATATATATATATATATATATATATATATATATATATATATATATATATATTCAGAAAACTACAAAACGTCCTTTAATATCAATTCACTCTACCTCGGAAATAATATATTTTCATATATGTTACCGAAGGAATTTTTAGTTGATAATAAGTCCACCGTCCCGTGGGGTCGAACCAGCGACGGACGATTTCGTTAGTGCGTCACTGTAGTCCTGATTCCTCGTCCGTCGCTGGTTCGACCCCACGGGACGGTGGACTTATTATCAACTAAAAATTCCCCTTCGGTAGCATATATGAAAATATATTATTTATTAAGTAGAGTGAATTGGATATTAAAGGACGTTGTAGCTTTCTGATTGTATATGAATCACGGTGATGTGATAAATAGTCATATATATATATATATATATATATATATATATATATATATATATATATATATATATATATATATATATATAGATATAGATATATAGATATATAGATATATAGATATATAGATATATATATATATATATATATATATATATATATATATATATATATATATATATATATATATATATATATATATATATATATATATATATATATATATATATATATATATATACAATTGACTTTGTTTGTACGTTTGTGCAACATAGAAATCCAAACCATTTGACCAATCTAGACAAAATTTGGCACGTGCCCCCGCCCTCTTCCCCTTTCCCCTTCCCTTTGTAATTGTTGTGGTAGATAAACTCTACAGGTTTAGCATACCTTATTTCATGTGCAAAAATCAAAACTACAGGTTTATCATACCTCATTTCATGTACTTGATCCCATAGAAATATATTACTGAAAATGATTTTCGTTCCTGTGATTATTAATTGTGTATCAAAGTTTAGACAGTCACCACACTAATGCCTGCATGAAAAGGACAGTCACCAAAGTAAGATCTGGATAAAATGGACAGTTACCACAGTAATACTTGGATAAAAGGGACAGCCAGTACAGTAATCCTTGGATAAAAGGGACAGACAGTACAGTAATACCTGGATAAAAGGGACAGACACCACAGTAATACCACCTGGATGAAAGGGACAGTCACCACAGTAATACCACCTGGATAAAAGGGACAGTCAGCACAGTAATACCTGGATAAAGGGGACAGCCACTACTGTAATAACTGGATAAATGGGACAGTCACTACAGTAATATCTGGATAAAATGGACAGTCACCACAGTAATACCTGGATAAAAGGGACACAGGGCACACTAATGTCTGGATAAATGGGATAGTCACCACAGTAATACCTTGGGGACAGCCACCACAGTAATGTCTGGATAAAATGGGCAGTCACCATGGTGATACCTGGATAAAAGGGACAGACAGCACAGTAATATTTGGATAAATGGGACAATCACCACGGTAATACCTGGATAACAGGGACAGTCACTACAATAATGTCTGGATAATAGGGACAGTCAGCATAGTAATAACTGGGTAAAAGCTACAGTCAGTACAGTAATACCTGGATGAATGGGACAGATAGTGCAGTAACACATGGATAAATGGGATGGTGACCACAGTAATACCTGAATAAAATGGACAGCCAGTACAGTAACACTTCGATAAATAGCAAAGTCACCTGAGTAATACCTGGATAAATGGGAAAGTCACCACATTAATAACAGGATGAAAGGGACACTCATTACAGTCATACTTGTATAAAAGGGACAGTAAGTACAGTAATACCTGCATAAATGGGACAAAAGGGAAAGTCACCACAGTAATGTTTGGATGAAAAGGACAGTTAGTAGAGTAATTTTGGGATAAAGGGGCAGACACCACAGTAATACCTGGATTAAAATGACAATCAGTATGAGGAGGTGCAGGAAAATTTTTCTGGGTCTTGCAGAACTTTCCCAGGCAGTGTTGGTTTGGTCAGTTAATATATATATATATATTTATATATATATATATATATATATATATATATATATATATATATATATATATATATATATATATATATATATATATATATATATATATATACAGGGTGTTTCAAAATTAGAGCCCCCTCTCTACAGCATAAATTAAAATTGATATGGACAAAAACAAAAGTATTACAGAACAGGTATTTATTTAAGTTTCTCTCTGAGTATTTAATATTTTGTGTGGCCTCCATCTGCCTGTACCACATTCTGCATTCTTGAGGGGTATGATTTCAGCAAATCGCAAAAAAGCTGAGACTCAAACTCCATTTCCCTGAGCACTTCGGTCGCCTCTCTTCGCAGGTCGCCGAGGCTTGGTATACCATCATAGTTCACTGTGCGCGCTTCAACACGATCTTTAAGACACTATCAATGTTTTCACACACATTAAGGTCAGGTAAGCTACCTGGAAATCCACTTGACAGGAGGAAACATGGTGCCTTATCATGCAAAAATGTGACTTCTTCAACAGAAAACACATTTTCAGCATCTTTGAGGAAAGGAAATACTCCACCAGTAAGCACAGTTTCTCTGAAGTATTTGCCATTCCATGACTGTCCTTTTTCTTTGATGATCCACATTTTAACCTTTTGGCTGTGAAACAGAGAAAAATTCGCAAACATTCAGGAAATTTCACAACTTGGCGATAGCACACGTCATCGCTGATATCGTCCAACTTTGCAGCCTAAATGATGTCATTTTATGATTTGGCTTCCTGACTGTGTAAATGAAGAATTCATCTGATGCGGTAAGATGGAGAAAGTCAGCTTCATCCCAATCTTTAAGAAATGAACCACAAAACCATGCACGGTCTTCTCTCTGTTGCTGAGTGATGTTGGGCTTGCTGATAACATGAAATGGCTTGATACCAGATTTTTTCAACTCACGATATACAGCACTATAACTTCTCTTCTTTCCCCTTTTTGTTTCTAGTTCAAGCGCCAATTTACGTAAAGACTTTCTTGGTCTACCCACTGCATCAGCTATGATGGCTTTTAACTCCTGAGAAAGGACTTCAGGCCTTCCAAGATTCTCATTCTTTTTGCGATGACAGTCATATGGATTTTTGTTCCAGTTTCTTTTAACAAAGGATTCATCTCTTTTAATGTATTCAGCTATCCAGGAACATGAAATGAAGGATGCACCAGCATTCCTGGCCTCTCTGACGGTAATAGCCCGGATTTGGTTAATCCATCTGATTTCCTCCGAGTCGTTAGCCATGGCTGTATCTAACTCCGCCACTCAGTCAGAAAATACAAGAAATTTAAAATGAAAAGTAGCTCAATAGAAACTTGAAATAATGTACTTGGAGATAGGCTATAGCAGAAAACTTCATAACTTTCCATTTGTTCTGTGGAGGGGGGGGCTCTAATTTCGAAACACACACCCGATATATATATATATATATATATATATATATATATATATATATATATATATATATATATATATATATATATATATATATATATATATATGTGTGTGTGTGTGTGTGTGTGTGTGTGTGTGTGTAGTGTGTAGGGAAATTAGGTAGAAAAGAGAGAGAGAAAGAGAAATATAGAAAATTGAAAAAGTAAAGAGAGAGAGAGAGAGAGAGAGAGAGAGAGAGAGAGAGAGAGAGAGAGAGAGAGAGAGACGTAAGAATAAAAAGAGAGGCAGAAAGAACAGTGATAACACCTAAAAGCTGTTGTTATTATCGTGGATTCAAATACGCTGACCGAGGTAGGACTTTGCACGAACTCAAAAACAGTGAGCAATTATATCGCGTCTAAAGCCATAAAACCCATCATAAAAGTGGGAAGCAGTGGCCTCGCAATTAAATTAACCAAATCATGAGTCAGCACAGCCAAAAAGATTACAGCAGCCAGCTCTATAACCCCGCCTTCAATAGGAGGCGTTTTCATGGAAATTCCGGGAAATTGGGGCTGGACAAAGTGACGTACTTCAACACCCTCCAATCAAACATGCTAGGGAGGGGTCTTTCACACACCCTCCTATGATCACCTCCAATCAAGTCCTCTAAGGAGAGATTTGAATCACACCCACTACAGTCCTTTCCAATCAACTATTTGAAGGGGAGGCCTTGCTGATAAATCCTTCCAATAGGACTAGAAGGAGGAGGTGGAGATTGCAGATAACAAGAAATCGAGGGGTTCTACAGTCTGTAGAGCAACAGGAGAGAAGCAGATTGGAACTGTGTCCACTAAGGGAGAGTACGTCTCCCCTCGCCTTCCTGTTCCCCATATAGACTGAGTCAAGTTAATTACTCAAGAGTGATTTTATTTATACCACTGTAACCTGTTAATTTTGTGCTGATCTTTATAATACTAAGTTCTTCATTAAAGTGAAGAAATTATAGAACTCGTCTCTATAAGCCGTCCTGAGAGATAACAATACTTAAAATAATTTATCTTCAAGAATATACCAGTTGCAGAAAGTGAGGCGCTGTGGACACACACAGAAGAATAACAAGGTAAGAAGTGAGAGACTAAAAACATGCAACAATAAGAAAGACATTACACATATATATATATATATATATATATATATATATATATATATATATATATATATATATATATATATATATATATATATATATATATATTATATTATACAAATAGCAAGTGAAGCAATGAATAAATTGCTCATCAAATTTATACTGTAGCTTCAAAAGTATAAGAACACTAAAGAGAATCATGTAGCAGTAATAATAATAATAATGTTGAGGCAATTTTTGATGCTTCATCAGCTGGGAGGTGTAGTGGTGTCCTACAGAGCCACAGATTTTTGGATCTTATATCCTGTGACTTTTTTACACCTGTGTTAAGCTCTTACCTCTCAAAGCACCTCCTCCAAGTCCATATATTTAATATTTCAACGGCCAACAATAAGTGGAGCGCCTAGTATGACATAGATGCGCAGAAGGCTGGCGCACAGTCTAACTAACCTCTTCTTACTGTACATCAACCTTGGTCCTCCTGAGTAAAAAAGGCGCTTGAAATAAGAGGACAAAAATCTAGTAAATACCGAACCCAAAAATAAATATGCAGCTTCTAGAAGAAACCCCTCAGTAGCGGAGGTCTTTATTACAGGTGAAATCGCAGTGGTGTATCCTTCAGTTCTCTAAGTGCTTTGGTTCTATTTTAACAGATCTTTCACGTTACACTTCCACTTTCACATTCACAATTGAATCCTGATCCCCTTTTCCCTGCCGAGAGCAACCAGAATCGCTGAGCGGCAGAACCACTATGCAGTGAAAGTGCTTCGCAGTCGAACTTCTCAGTTCCAGAGGTCCTTTATTCCTCACACCGTTGGACTGTGGAACAGCCTCCCTGAGGATGATGTCGTGCTGTTGGAACTTCAGAAGTTTAGGCGAAGATGCAATGCATTACTACCCTGGTACAATTCTAGTTGTATTGTAATAATTTACTAAAATTTTTTGTATTTATTTATTAATTTCTTAATCTATTTTTTCTTTTGTAATAACTGATCTTCTGTAATTCCCATTGCCCTCTGTTAATTCTTTCTAAGAAACACCATATTCTTTGGAAGCTTGAATTTTAAGTCAACGGCCCCTGTGGTAGGCTTGTTCCATATGAATAGGGTTCATCTTCTGAATAATAAAATTAATTAATTTCTATTTTTGCGCTGCAATGCGATATTGAATTTGAAACGTGGTTTTAGAGAAAAATTTTTTACAGCAAATAAATCAGTCTATCAATATAGCATTGTATTAAAACATAAATAGATTTGATTTGACTTAAGAAATTTAGACAGTCAAACCAAGCACTAGGGCAGTTAAGACAGCAAAAGATGAAGTTGAAGTGGTTGGACAGTAGGGCAGAGATCTAAAAGTAAAGGAAATTTAAAGATCTGAGGGTGGAGCTGGGAGAAAACCCTACAGTTGTTAAGCAGTAACAGTTAGAGGTGTTGGACAGCAATCTAAAGAAAGGAAGCGGGAATGGAGGTAAAATAAAATGGTAAGAAGTGGCTGCATCTAAGGGACGAATAGGCAGTGCAAATACCATTTAGCAATGCCTCTATCGACCCGCATCAGAAAACATAAACAGATGAATAAGTAAACAAATTTGGTAAAAGGAACAGCCCTAAAAATTATTTCGAAAAGAGAGAGTCTATGTCAAAAAATGCTTCTTTCATGACTCATACATCGGCGGCTCGGGATTCAAATTAACATTAACTCAAAGGGTGGACCCTGTCCCTTGGGAGACTCGCATTTCAAGCCCTCACGAAGGAGGGACGAGGAACAAGGAAGATAACCATGTTGGTCGAAGAAGTCTCTCTCTCTCTCTCTCTCTCTCTCTCTCTCTCTCTCTCTCTCTCTCTCTCTCTCTCTCTATCGCAGGCGATGAATGTTCGGAGAGGGACTGTGAAATGGTGGAAAGGATCAGAATACGTTACCCATCATGCATGTGGAGACAAACTACAGAATATATATACATATATATATATATATATATATATATATATATATATATATATATATATATATATATATATATATATATATATATATATACATATATATATATATATATATATATATATATATATATATATATATATATATATATATATATATATATATATATAATAGACCACATTAATTTATAAAAAGGTGAAAGAAGGACGAATTCTTGGCCTTAGCGGTGTACGTGTCAATGCGGCTACATCAGTATCACGATAGCAATTTGCTCGAGTGTGTCACCTTAATTTGATGTGTTAGCGAATTATTTATTATTATTATTATTATTATTATTATTATTATTATTATTATTATTATTATTATTATTATTAAGGAGATATGCCACTGTTCATTTGAACAAGCCTACACGGGCCACTGCCTTGAAATTGAAGCTTCCAAAGAATATTGTGCTCGTTTGAAAGAAGTTACAGAACATAGGTACAAAAATTCTCTCTCTCTCTCTCCTCCACACACACACACCTACACACAACGGCCAAATTACCCCCAAATGAAACCTAATTGATAGCCTAATGGGCATAAAGTCATGAGCCATTTTTTTTCGCTCCGCAGAGGACGGTTGGGATCGGAAGCATTAATGAAATATAAATCACTGATTTTCATTTCGAAGTGTTAATTAAGGAAGAATAATTTACAGTCCGTTCCAATTTTCAGCTCCAAAACCCCGCGATTTCGGAGGTGAATCCATAATGATGAAATATCTTTTGTTTTTCACAAAATAATGAAACAAATAAGTACATCTCCCAGCGAGGCTGCAACCAAGGCAAAATGGAAGGCTCTTGAGGGAGGTCTACGTTTTTAAAAATAATAATATTTCAGCATTTTAGTACCGAGATGTTTGCAAAGAGTATTTGCTGGTACGTTGGTGTGGTGGCTACCGTCGTGGCATGCTGCTCAGATGTCGCGGGTTCGCGCCTCCCTGCGCCTCCCTGCGCCTCCCCAGAGCGATGAAGAATCGCTGGCTCCATATCATGATCAGTTACTGCTGCAGTGTGGGGTCTGCGGTGGGAGGTTGAAACCAACAATCTTTGGAAGCTTGAATTTCAAGTCAATGGCCCCTTTGGTGTGCTTGTTCCCGTGTGAATAGGTTTCATCTACTCAAATAATAATAATGTAATAATAATAATAATAATTCTGCAATGTTAATATGTAAGAATTTTTAAAACTAGTATTCTGAAATGTTAATATCGAGACGTTTTCTGAAGAAATGTTCTGAAATGTTAATATCAAAACGATTCAGAAAATAATATTTAGAATTGTTAATATCAGAACGTTTTTTAAAATGACATTTAGGGATGTCATATCCAAACGTTTTTAAAAGTGATATTCTGAAATATAAATACAGAAACTTTTGAAAAGTAATATTTAGAAATGTTAATATCGAAACGGTCTTAAAAATAACGTTTAAAACAGTTTTAAAACTAATAATCTGAAATGTTAATATCGAAACATTTTCAAAAAAATATTAAAAATGTTAACATCGGAACTTTAAAAAATTTGTTAATATGGAAAGGTTTATAATTCTTAGAAATGTTAATATCGAAAAGTTATAAAAAGTAATATTCTTAAATGTTAATATCGAAACGTTTTTAAAGTAATACTTAGAAATGTTAATATTGAAACTTAAAAAATATTTAGAAACGTCAGTATTGAAACGTTTTTAAAAATAATGTATAGAAAGTATATGAAAACATTTTTAAAAGTAACATTCTGAAATGCTAATATAGAAAAAAATATATATAGAAAGTTTAATATCGAAACATTTTTAAAAGTAAAATATTATGAAATGCTAATAGCAAAACGTTTTTAAAAATTATTTAAAATGTTAATATCGAAATGTTTTTCAAGGTAATAGATATACAGAAAACGAAACCTTTTGGAAAATATTTAGAAGTGGTAATATCGAAACATTTTTAGAAGTAAAATTTAGATGTATTGTTATCGAAACTTACAAAAGAAAAAAAAAGAATATTTGGAAATGTTAACATCAAGACGTTTCTAAAAATATTAAAAAAAATTTAACATCGAAAACCACTCCCCCTTAGTTCTTCCTCTATGGAAACCTGACGTTTATCGAGAGATCATTGTTTTTCCATTTTTCCTGTACTGACGACCGTCCTAATGATGACAGAACTATCATATCTGATTGTTAATGATCACTGATTATTGCCATTTACCATCTCGATAACCGTAAAGAAAATTATATGATAATCATAGCTGTAAGTTCAATGGGTAAGATCTTTCTCAGAGAGAGAGAGAGAGAGAGAGAGAGAAACCTCTAAAATCTGAGAAAGACCTTAATGAGATAATTGCAAGGATAATTTCTCTCTCTCTCTCTCTCTCTAACCCTTTGTTGGCCGAATCGGTTGAGCTTCAGACTGTCACTCGATGGGCCGGAGTTCAATTCCCGCGGCCGGCTGATGAAGAGTTAGAGGAATTTATTTCCGGTGATAGAAATTCATTTCTCGCTATAATGTGGTTCGGATTCCACAATAAGCTGTAGGTCCCGTTGCTAAGTAACCAATTGGTTCTTAGCCACGTAAAATAAGTCCAATCGTTCGGACCAGCCCTAGGAGAGCTGTTAATCAGCTCAGTGGTCTGGTAAAACTAAGGTATACTTAACTCTCTCTCTCTCTCTCTCTCTCCAGGGCAACCGTGAATTTTTAAACCAAAATTTCTAGTTTTGTTCGGGGAAAACGGCAGACTCAATAAAGGTCTCTTGCTCTGGAAAGGTGAATAGAAATTACATTAAAGTCATGAAAATTTAAGAATTTGGAAAACTGTTTTTTTTTTTTTTTTTTTGATTCGACAAACAAGAGAATCTGGACACATCCCCGAGTAAACACATTTTGTGGTAATAGCTGAAATGATTTAAGAACGAGGAAGGGAGGCTGGATGATCTACTGATTGACTGATCGACTGACTCTAAGGTGTCTGGCGTCACAATTAACCAGGAGGGGCGATGGAGGAATTCTGGACACAACAGACGCTCTGTTGAGGAGCTACGAAAAGCCAATGATGCGATGTCATCGTTGCGATGACGACAAAACAGCCGGTTTCTTTCGCGAAGAAAGTGCGAAGACAAAGCATCAGATTTTGGGAACAAAGAATGAACGAGATCCGGAGCAAACACGTGGTAGACTGAAAGAGGAAATTTGACAACCACAAGACGTATAAGGACGAAGAGGGAGCAGATATTTTCACAAAACCAAAGAGTAATAATTCATAAATATCTGATCACCTTTGATTACTTATTATCAGTTCTTCAAGGAAGTTACGTAAAAATACGTGAATATGCGTTTCACACTTTTTATACAAACTGAAAAACAGAAAACTATTAAACCAAATAGAAATTTATTCATAACTGATAACCTTTGATTATTTATCATTAATTCCTGAAATAAGACATTTATTTAAAAATACGTAAATATACGTTTTATTTTTTTAAAACTGAATGAAAACCAGAAAACTATAAAACCAAATGGAAATTTATTCATATTTGATCACCTTTGATGACTTATCATCAACTCCTTCAGCACGTTATTTATGTACAAAAACGCGAATAGAAGTTTCATCCCTTTTGTTTTGAAAACTGAATGAGAAACAGAAAAACTGTTGCGTTTGTATGTCGGCGTCAATGACCTGACAGCTGTCACGCCAGATAACTGACAATCAACTAATATTTACCTATAACGGCACAGCAAGCGTTCTCAAAAAAAAAAAAAAAAAAATATTGAGATTTTAGTAAAAACAGATCTGGCGTTGTTACCCAAATTGTAAATTTATTAAGTGGTAATGCGAATAATTCATATATTTTATAATTTAACCCTCGAGCTAACATGGACTATGCAATGACGTAGCTGGTTTGCCTTTCAGTCCACTTATTGCTTTCAAATGTATCAGAATTAATGTCTAAATTGACTTAGAATGAAATAATGATGAACAATCTCTCTCTCTTAATTTACTCAACGATAACTGAGCACGTTAAAAGACTGAATACGTTAAAAAGAATCTCTCTCTTCTCTCTCTCTCTCTCTCTCTCTCTCTCTCTCTCTCTCTCTCTCATGAATTAATCAACGTAAAAGTGTTAATTAAGTATTAAAAATCTTTCTCTCTAGCTCTCTCTCTCTCTCTAACTCCCTCTCCCCCTCTCTCTCTCTCTCTCTCTTCTCTCTCTTCTCCAATCCTTCCTTGTCTGTTCTTGCTCTCTCCTCCTCTAATCCATCTCTCTTTTCTCTCTCCCTTAACAACCCTCCTCTCTCTTTCTCTCTCCCCAACCCTTTCTTTCTTTCTCTCTTTCTTTCTTTTCTCTTTCACCCCACAGTACCCTCTCTCTCTCTCTCTCTCTCTCTCTCTCTCTCTCTCTCTCTCTCTCTCTTTATGGTAAGATCATAGTGACAATTTTTATGAAATCCTCTGGCAATATCAAAAGATAAAAGAAAACTAACCAGAATTACAATAATGATAACGTTGACAATTATCAGAATTATAATGGTACTGCACACTACACGATGCTTCTTTTGCAGAACGGTGTATTAATCGAGTTAGAATATATTATCAGTCCTTCTGCCGCTGCAGAACAAATAATATCATTGATCTCGGTAAAACCCAAGAATTAAATATTCATTCCTTTGACTTCGTTGAAAAAGGTTCTTTTTTATTATTTAAAAAAATTTGGTCTTTACAAAACAATGATGAACTCTTGAATCGTGCGGCCGAGGTCGCGCTCTCTCAAGCCATGTTAATAAGAGTTTTGTTGCATCAAAAGTAATTATTTATGGAATATGTCAGTAACGTTAATTATGAATAGTCATCCATGTTTTGCTATTAACGTATATAAATCAAAAGTAAATAAATGCTTCATTTCCATAATCAGACGAACTGTGGTCAGTCTTGTTCTTGTTGTCATGCCTGAATCGATGTTCTTCTTTAAATCATTGTCACAAGATGGAAAATTATTTAAAGACTTTTCTTATTACCTTCTTAATTAAATCCCGGATGCTTTCTCATTATAAATTCAGCTCCATTATTGGAACTGGAATTGGAATATAAGATTTAGGCCAATGGCCAAGCGCTGGGACCTGTGGGGTCGTTCAGCGCTGAAAGGAAAATTAAGAGTGAAAAGGTTTGAAAGGTGTAACAGGAGGGAAACTTCGCGGTTGCATTATGAAACAACTGTTAGAGGTGGATTAACAGTAAGATGAAGAAAGAATATGAATGGAGGTACAGTAAAAGGAATGAGACGGTTGCAGCTAGGGGCCGAAGGGCTCTGCAAAGAACTTACGTAATGCCTACAGTGCACCCCGTCAGGTGCGCTGACGACACTAACCCCCTAAGGAACCATTGGCATGTGTAAATAATTAAATCGAAGTCAATAAATACTTGTTTTAATGTCTGGAAAAATGCTCTTGTGCAAATCATTTTTTACAGGATGGAAAATTATTTAGTGACTTTTCATATGATCTTCCTAAGGACATCCCGGAAGGTGTCTCATTACAACTTCAGTTCCATCGTTGCTTGGAGGAACCTCTGTGAGATATGAAGTTGCATTCATAGAACAATAATTTTGAGAGAACATTTTTTGAAATAGAAGGAAAATGTAGCTAGAAACTTCCCCCAACATAGGAAGCCTATTCTTCTGAGACCACCAACAGACCTTTTAAATATAGGAAGGACATCAGCTGTTAAATAAAGATTATTGCAAGGATGTAAAATCCTCTTGAGGCGAGGCACAATTTATCAGATAAAATCAATTTATATCTTGGTAAAAAAGAAAAATTGCAATCATATTTATGGAGAAATAAATCCAGTTATGTATGAGGGCATATATTAAACAAGTAAAAAATGCACCTTAGTTTCTTCGGCGCAATCGAGTTTTCTGTACAGCCGCTACAGCGTATAACCAAGGCCACCGAAACCAGATCTATCTTTCAGTGGTATCGGTATAATACTGTATGAGCCGCGGCCCATGAAACTTTAACCTCGCGCCGCAGGTGGGCCTAGTCTATATCGTTGCCAGAAGTACGATTTGGGCTAAATTTAACCTTAAATCAAATAAAAACTACTGAGGCTAGAGGGCTGCAATTTGGTATGTTTGATAATTGGAGGGTGGATGGTCAACATACCAAATTGCAGCCCTCTAGCATCAGTAATTCTTAAGATCTGAGGGCGGACAGAAAAAGTGCGGATGGGCGGACAAAGCCGGCACAATAGTTTTCTAACAACTTTTAGTTTTCTGTAAAAGAAAACTAAAAGTTGGTAGAAAATATTTAATTTCATTTTTAACTCGGGTATAACAGCAATCTTATGACTCTTTCTTTCATCTTATTTTCCACCCTCTCCTAATAATGGTTTTTATTGCAACTTTGAAGTTTTCCTCCTGATGTACTGTTCAAACTTTCTACTCTCGATTTCTCTTCCATCACTGAATGACCTTATGGGTCCCACCACTTGGCCTTTGGCCTAAATATTATATTCTATTTCTCTATCTATTCATTCTCCTCCGTAAAAGCTATTCTAAAATCTCTGTGAAACTTCTTCGTTAATTTTCTCTATATTTTTTTAGAAACATGTCACACTTTTTCCTGTGTACATTTGTCATGATCTGACATGATATAAAATGGAACCGTAGTTCCATTCATATTGCATTTTAAGTGGACTTAGAAAAAAGTATATATATCTGTGTGAACACGAGAGAGGTGTTGTTTATGAATCACAGATCTAGTCCATCAAGTCGCACATGTCAGCAGAACATGTCAGCAAGCATCCATGTGTTGTTTGGGAAAACAGTATGTCAGCATAAGTCAACGTCCTCTTTTGTTCTGAGCTGAGAGCTGTCACGTAGGCATTCATGGTGTGTTCGTGTGTGTGTAAATGATGTCTTGTTATGATGTGGCGTGGAAGTTTTAAGATAGATAAAATGGAATCTGTGTAGTTCCATTGTACAAATATCTCCATATTGAATCCCATTATGGAGTTTGTCTAAATCCTACCAGAAGAACTTTACTATTTCTAAGAAAACTCAGCACAACCATGGAGAAACCTTTGAAGATGCAATTCCCATTTCTCTGACTGTATTGACTACAGTCCATAATAAGAAATAGTTGGGCACTTGCAAGTGTACCCACCATATATGGTGGCAGCACACTTACGTTTTTGGAAATGAAGCTATGATAAAGCAAGATGCCTAAACAACCATAGACAGACGTTATCTTCATCACATACATGGTCAACATCGGACGAACGGTTGTGTACATCAAACGTCTTGAAAGATGAAGGCAAACATACAACACCAGGAGGGTCGCCGTCAACGCGCTTAGAGAGAGAGAGAGAGAGGAAAACATCTGACCTTGGTAATACATCATTCTCGACTGAGAGAGAGAGAGAGAGAGAGAGAGAGAGAGAGAGAGAGAGAGAGAGAGAGAGAGAGAGAGAGAAAATCTCCACCAGACCTTCTCGACGCGTTTCAAGTGCAGCGACATTCCACATCAACATTCCACAACATAAGAAAATTCAACATCCACAGTAGGACCCTTCCGATGACGTGTACTTAGACAGGCGGAAGTCGGACGGCAGAGGAACTTCGTCAACCTACTTACGAGAATCCAATATAAGCTAAGTACAACCTTCTATCTATAACAGTTAGTAATCTCATCTTGCAGTTGTTCCTGACTCAGGCGGCAGGTTGCTGATATAAGGTGAGCGGTGCCGTAGATTAATACTCTTTCCTTGCAGAAGTAGCGGTTCCCGGTATCTCATTTTTTATTTTTGTGCTCTTTATTTTTTACTCTTGACACATGGTTAACTCTGTTCTTTTTCAGAAAGTGCATTTATTACTTATTGATAGTGGACTATATGATGCATTTTTCATAGGTGATGTTATTTTTTTAGCGAATATATGAGTCTCTGTTGGGATTACTTGCATTCCTGGTATAGATATATGAGGTTGTGCAGCGGCCGTGTTTATTCATATAGGTTTCAAGATCACTTAGAGAATAGGCGTGCGGCTAGGAGACTTAATAAGAAGATGACTCCTCCAAGCCCAGGTGGGAGTAGTCCCCCTAACCCAGCTCCCCCACAGAATCCTGTACTGACAGTAGTTAATGCTAGATCGGCAATTGTACCGTTTGCAGGTCAGGTTAATGGATTTTTGACATAGGGTGTCGAGTCTTGGATTTCGTCTGTAGACGTTCACATGGCGGCAAAGTCCATTACTGATCAGTCTATACAATTGCAGGAGGCAAAGAGTTTTATTGACTATGCTAAAGGGGATGCGGGCGCATACCTAAGGGGAATATCTTTTAAAGAAACAAACACTTGGGATGATTTCAAAACCAAGCTGCGTTCCATCTATGGGAGTGAGGATGCATTGGATGAAGTCCTTGCTTTACGTAATGTAATTAAAGTAGCATTTATGACTAATCTCAGTGTGGTGGATAGGGCAGCTATGATAGGAGATAGGCTCGAAGAATATAACGGGCAATTTGATGCTTCAAGTTGGGTCAATGGTAATGCGCATCTCAGTTCCAAATCTCTTTGTAGATTGGTTTATTTGACACTAATAACAGCGATGTTACCTGAACCTTTGATTAAGTGTTTTGATGAGAAATTAACATCAGATAGCACAGAATTAGATATCTATAGACAAATTCGGAAACACTTGTCCAAGTGTACAGATCTCGATCCTTCTATAGTTCAGGCTTTTACTAAACAAGAAAACAAACATCACAGCTCTTCATCACCGCAACAGGTTAACTTGGTCACTAATAATTCATCAACAGTCGTTTGCTTTAATTGTAAAGGTCCAGGGCACATGATAAATGAGTGTAGGACACGGTATTGTTCAATTCATAACTGTTCATTTCACGGGTATAATCAGTGTAACGCTAAGAAAAAGAGTCCAAACAGTAACACAAATACCCAAAGTGCTGGTAATGATACTAGGAAGAAACAATACCATGGGGGAAAGAACAAACAATTCAAGCAGAATAGTAATGTAGGGCAGAAACAAGCACAGACAAATCGTTCCTCAGGAAAATCAACTCCAAACCCAGCAGTTCAAAATAACCAGGGGTCAGTGAATTTTCAGAATGCCAGCGGGCAGGCAGGCAAACACCACGTAGCCAACTTAATGGGGGAGGAGAGTGATATTGGGTTATCATCACTTTTTGAATCAAATAATAAATTTAATATTCTCCAAGATATGTGTGAGGACCGGAATTTTCCAGAAATTGAGGTAGATTTTTCCAAACATGCAGAGCGCGGTCCCGTAGATTTTTGCAAAATTCACGCTATTATTGGTTCAGAAGAAATCAGGCCAACTTTGCATGCAGTTAGCTTAGAACATAAACATTTCACCTTGTTTTTTGATTCAGGTAGTCCACGTAACATAATGGATTTACGTACTCATCACCTGTTGTTTTCAAAACTTCCTATCGAACGCGCCAATATTCGTTTGTCAGGAATAGGTAATAATGAATTGGAAGTAGTGGGAACAACTCAAATACAATACAGGTTGGGGCAACGTACTTTCACGGACACCTTTATTAGTAATATTAGTATGTACCCAGTAGTTATTATGGGTTATCCATCAATGTCATTACATAACGTAATCTTGACACCTGCAAAACACGGAGTGTTTATAAAAGGAAAATTCTATCGGTCTTCACACACATTGAAATCTGTTTTGGATCAGAAGGAGACAGTCAGTGAGAAAGTAACATACATAGAGGAACCAGTCACCTGTCTCATAAGTGATGAAATTGTTAGAGCCACCCAGCATAACTCTCAGGCACCCACCATTGCTGCTTTTACACAAATCATTGAGCCAAACACACCATCATATCTGACGGTATGGGTTAGAAAAAAGATACCAGGCTCAGAGATTTTAATTCTTCCTGACAATTTAAAAATCAATGGGCTTTTAGTCACGCAAGCGTTGTACACAGTAAATTCTGATCATCGGGTCAACATTGAAGTTTTTAATCATTTAAATGCTGCTTTAACCATACATGAAAATCAGCATATTGTCAACATCGAAGCGTATAAACATCAAATTCTTACAGTTGCTGAAATTAATTCCACTGAATCAGCAATAGATGAATCTCTTTTAAAAATAAAGGCAAAATTGAAGCAGACATCTTAAATAGGGATATAAGTAAGAAATTTTTTGAACTTCTATCCAAATATAGTGATGTTTTTTCTACAAGTACTGGAGCTTTAGGCAAAACGGAAGTCATCGAACATCAAATTCGTTTAAAGGATAAGGACAGAGTCATTTATGTACCTTCATATCGTCTACCTGCCAAATTTCTGAATGAGATCAATGTAGAGGTAGATAAAATGTTAAAGGAGGGGGTTATTAAGAAATCTAACAGTCCTTATAATTTTCCCTTGATAGTCGTACCCAAAAAGGATAAAACCTGGGGGATTTGTGTTGACTTTCGCAAGCTCAACAACCAAACTATCCCTGATCGTTTCCCAGTACCATGTACAGATGATATTTTATCTTTATTAGGGCAGAATAAATTCTTTACTTCCTTGAACTTACTTAAAGGCTTTCACCAGATACCCTTAGCTAAGGACAGTACACCGTACACTGCTTTAGTACAGCTCGGGGTCACTACGAATTCCTGCGTATGCCATTTGGGCTACGTTGTGCCCCTATTACGTTCACTAGAATGATCAATATAGTGTTCGGAGACTTACTTGGGAACATTCTCCATGCTTATATGGACGATCTAGTAATCTTTTCTAATACTTTAGAAGAACATCTAAGTAAACTAGAAATAGTCCTTCAAAGGTTAAGAGAACATCATTTAAAGGTAAAAATTTCTAAATGTGAGTTTTTTAAAGATGAATTAGTCTATTTGGGTTTCATGGTATCACGGCAAGGTCTTAAAGTAGTCCATGATAAAATCTCTGCTATTAGTAAATTTCCCGTTCCTACTAACGTTAAAGGTATACAGCAGTTTCTCGGGGTTTCGGGTTATTATCGTCGGTTTATCCGGGATTATTCGGTGATAGCAGCTCCTTTAACTGATCTTATAAGGAAGGATGTAATTTTTAAATGAGAAACCCAACATCAAATCGCTTTTGATACCTTGAAAGAGAAAATTAGTTCTGCTCCTATTCTAAAGTTTCCCGATTGTACTAAAGAATTTATTATTGCAACTGACGCTTCAGACCAAGGGGTAGGGGGTGTGTTACTCCAGTGGCATGACAACAAGTTTTTTCCCATTGCCTTTTATTCTCGTAAACAAAAAACGTCAGAGAAGAAATATGCAGTAATAGATAAAGAATGTTTAGCGATAGCTAATTCGTTGGTACATTTTAAATATATAATTTATGGGTACAGTGTTAAGGTTCTGACTGATCATAAGCCCCTTACTGATTTTTTTAAAGGTTTCAATCATAGTCCTAAAAGAACTCGGTGGCATATGATTATCCAGGACTTTGGAGCTAAAATTGGATACTTACCCGGTAAAGCAAACGTAATAGCCGATGCGTTATCACGTAATCCCGTACCAACTCAATCATTTCCATTCGATGAGCTAGAAGAAATTCCAACTTCTTCGCAGGCCATGAAAATTGCTATCGAAAATGGTCAATCCTTAGCCCAAACAATAGAGAATATTACAGATATAGGATGGAATATAGATTCAGTACGACAAGAACAAATGAAAGATCGGAAATTAAGAGTAATAATAGACGCATTAAATAGGAAGCCGGATGATAAGGAATATGTGAGATATACTAGCCAATATTTCTTGGTTAAGGATAACGTTCTATGCCGATCTGTGGCTAGGAAAACCAGGAGTTCAACACAGTTGACTAACGACCAGGTGGTTGTACCGATTACGTTAATACCCACCGTTTTGAAATGGCTTCATAACCATCCTTTGCATGGTCATCCTATGTTCGAAATAGCATCCCAAAAGGCCAAGTCTTTATTTAACTGGTCTACTATGTTAAAAGATATTAGGAAATATATTAAAAACTGTGATATATGTTTCCGTCATAAGGGCCATACTAAGACTCCTGTAGGTCTCGGAACTTATCCTGTGCCTAGTAAATCTTTTGAGAGGGTACACCTTGATTTATTAACAGGTTTTTACGAAACAGACCGGGGGAATAAAAACCTCTTAGTGATAATAGACGCTCTTACACGGTATACTGAACTAATACCATTAAAAAGTAAAACAGCTATTGAGTGTGCTAGGAAGTTTTATGAGTGTTATATATGCAGACACGGGATCCCAAATATGATAATCTCCGACTCGGGAGGAGAATTCAATAATCACTTCCTTAACTCATTGTGTGAGATTCTTCAGATAAAAAAAAATAAATACGATGATCTACCATCCTGAATCGAATGGTTTGGCGGTATGGACCCAAATTGGGATATTGCAATACCCACTGTGTCCAGTACCCTAAATAACAATTTCCATACTTCAATACGTATGTCTCCCCATGAAGCCGTTTACGGGATACCTGCTAGGTCACCCTTCGACATTCTAACACCTACAACTAATTTGTCAGATCCATTGAAGGATATAATAGATGTTAGCCGGAGTAGATTTCAGACACTTTATCAAAACCTCTTACAGGCTCAAGTGTTAATGAAGAACGTACATGATAAAAAGGCTAAGGTCACAAAACCTTACCAAGAAGGAGATACAGTTTATGTACAGGTTTATGTTAGAAAAGGGCTAAATTGGAAATTATTGCCTAAGTTTGAAGGTCCTTTCACAGTTATAGAAGTTTTAGTGGGTAACCGACTTAAAATTCGGAATCAGTCCGATACAACGGATGTCCGAACTGTTTCTATATCACATGTGAGGGCTTAAGACAATGGTTTGTTATGAAAAAATTAATTGTTCTGAGACATATTTTTCATTAAACTTTATATATCATTTGAGTGGTGCAATGTTTTTTTTTTTAAATACATCATTTACAAAAGATTTTTTTTTGCAGGCTCCAACATGAAGCTTGTCAAATTATATCCTGCACTATTCCTATCAGTGTTTTTTGTGATTGGGAAGAGTTCTGAAATAACTTTACATCATGGTTCTATTGTGGAGGAAATGAATAATTTCTTTCTAACTGACAGTAATATAGTTTTAGAAGTCAATATGAACGCTATTTTTATTAGTGAAAATGATGTACTGGCTCTAAAATCGGAATTGACTCTTTTTGCTCAATCACTTGAAGTTTTGCATAAATCACATTTATCTAACAATGATCCAACGTCGCCTAATCAAGTTAGTGACACGGTTAATATGTTTTTTTGGGAATTAAGGAATAAAACATGCGAAGCTGAAATCTTAGCTCGTGATTTGCTTATGTGGTCAATGCCTCATGAAGCTACAGAAAGGCATAATCCACTTGTTTTAGCGGCATTAAATTTGGTTGGTTCAGTAGCTGGTCTTGGGTTTGGGAATTTCTAATCGGCTTAAAACTTCGCGATCACGGGGTTAAAATCGAAAATCTGGAACATCAACAAGAGGTATTAGCAGGAGAACTAAACAGGCAAATTCAAGCTTTGAACGGCGTAATTAGTAAAGTAAATGAACAATCACGACGTTTCAATCAGGTTCATGACACTCAAGTTTTGTTAGCAATTTTGAAGTATTATCATGCTAAAATTAATCATGTATACTCGAGAGTTTCAAGCTTTATTGAAAAATCAAAGGACTATGTGGAAGCCATAACACTTGCTGCTAAAGGCGTTTTGTCTCCTCATTTGTTACCAATTAAAGATCTTGCCCAAATTATCAGTAATGCTCATGATAGAATGCGTTATGTTCCAGTAGTAGATTTTCATAAGATTGAATTTTGTTACAGTTTGATCACAGTTAAAGTTGACCTTAATAAGATCGTAATCGACATTCCTTTTAACCCATCAGATGCGTGGAAAGCGTATAAGATTTCGCCTTTTCCTACGTATGTATCTAACATCTCGACGCCTATTATTAATAACCTGTCAGCTCTAGTATTGGTTTCCGCCAATGAGGAAACTTATACGGTAGTCAGAGATCAGGAACTGTTAAATGATTGCTATGATGTTATGTGTTTTAAGGTGTGCAGGATCGATTTGTTTGAATTCGGGAATATATCAAATATGTCCTTGGGTTCATGCGAATTGGACTTAGTACTTAACAGAACCTCTCCCCATTCACGTGAACATTGTTTGGATGGTCTGGTCAGGTATAACGACAATCAGTTTCGTCACAGGCTCTTGAATGGCACGGCATTCGTCTTCTCTGCGGAGGCGTACAGCATCGTTTGCCCGGACGGAACTAGGGCATCAGGAAACATGTTCGTCGTCAATGATGGTTGCACTGCTACAACGTCGTCGCTTGTCATACTGGCTATGGTTACTATCATCCGTGGGCGTAATTTCTCCATCAACACATCGTGGGGGAACACAAGGCTGCAAAGTCTGACAATTCCCTACAGCAGGCCCGTCGAAAACGCTATTGCAGCATTGGACCTATTATCTCTTGTGAACCGTTCTGCTGTTCGCCACGACTTTATTCTCCTCTACGTGTTAATTGCCATCGGTATGCTGCTAGGATCCGTGGGCGTAGCTGCCAGCGTAGCGTTTTGGGAGAGAACATGAGGACTGAAGGGGGACATTGCGAAATCCTGTGTTGCTCGTAGGTCCCCATTAGATATGAGTCATTGGATGTATAGGGTTAAATAATGTGATAACTGGCCATTATTTTCATTAAAACCCGACTACACAGAGAAAGACTGAAAAGGTTTTTATTGTCGTTGGTAACAAATGTGGGAGAAGAAAAACAGTGGTGTTATATTTATCTATTTAATCTTGTATAATGGCTACATTTATTTCTTTAATAAAATATAATACATATGTCATTCAATATATACATGTTGTAATATATAACATCAGATAACTGTTTATTGGTCAATCAAGATATGTTATTACCTTTGCATTTTAATATCTGGATATCCATACTGGTCAATCTAACAGGATAACTATGAGTTATGTCTGTTTCATCTATTTTAAATAACCTTATCCTATGATTATTATTATTGTTTTGTCTGGATACATTTTTAGGCATTGATTTTTTAATCTTCATCTTTGCATATGTATTCATGAAACTTGTGCACACAACTATGAAACATGTTTCTATATATAATTTCTATATATAATTTCTACATATATTTTCTATGTATGATTTCTACGTATAATGTCTACATATATTTTATATATGTGATTTCTACATATAGTTTCTATATATAATCTTCATTCACATTATCAGTATAATGAATGTTGAAAGTGTATAGTTTTTGCTTTGCTTTCTGAGTAGTTATACTTAGCTCATGAGTGAATGTTTTGGTGATTTCGTTCCTATTGTGTTTTTACGTGGCCGAGCAAATGTCATGATCTGACATGATATAAAATGGAACCGTAGTTCCATTCATATTGCATTTTAAGTGGACTTAGAAAAAAGTATATATATCTGTGTGAACACGAGAGAGGTGTTGTTTATGAATCACAGATCTAGTCCATCAAGTCGCACATGTCAGCAGAACATGTCAGCAAGCATCCATGTGTTGTTTAGAAAACAGTATGTCAGCATAAGTCAACGTCCTCTTTTGTTCTGAGATGAGAGCTGTCACGTACGCAGTGAGGAATCCTTGGGAACGAGGTCATGGTGTGTTCGTGTGTGTGTAAATGATAGGTCTTGTTATGATGTGGCGTGGAAGTTTTAAGATAGATCAAAATGGAAAATCATCCTGTGTAGACCCATTGTTACCCTGTTGTACAAATATCTCCAATATAGTCACAAGAATCCCATTATGGAGTTTGTCTAAATCCTACCAGAAGAATTTTACTATTTCTAAGACGTAAACTCATTGCACAACCATGGAAAACCTTTGAAGATGCAATTCCATTTCTCTGACTGTAGTTGACTACAGTCCTTATAATAAGAAATAGTTGGGCATTTTGATGAAATACCCAACACATTTAACTGATTTGGTAGAGTTGCTTTTCTTATATTTTCATACGAATCTATTTATTCTTGGGGCTTATATTTACTTTCCCTTTTATTCCATGTTCCTTCATAAAAATCCTGCTTCAATGATAAAGTAAGGATTAAATAATGTTTTAGTTCTAATGAGGTTTTAGACAACGATGTCAAAAAACAGGCTAATTTGATCTCCACCTGATGAACATTCCAAAGACACGAGGGAAAGCGTTCCAATATTATTGCGTCCTGGGATGATATTCTGCTCTTAGCTCGTTAACATAATTGCATTCAATAATTATGTAATTGCATCGGTGTTTCACCTTCGGAAAAAGCTTTGGATCAGGAAATGATAGAATAGAATAGGATAGAAAAAAATACAGAACTTAGGCAAAAGTTCAAGCGTTGGGACCTGTGATGAGGTCATTCAGAGTTGAAGGGGAATTTGACAGTAAAAAAGGCTTTAAAGGGTAACAGGGATAAAAAAATAACAGTTGCATAATAATGAAACATCTGTTAGGAGAGGGTGAAAAATAAGATGGAAGAAAGAGACTATGAACGGAGGTACGGTAAATGGAATGAAAGGGGTTACAGCTAAGGACGCCAAAAAGGATGCTGCAAAGAACATTGATTAATGCCTATTAACGCACTGTTGAGGTGCACTGACGGCTCTACCCCCGTCAAGAAATAATTCATCAGCAGTCTCTCTTTGAGTGGGAGAGCAAAGGAACATATTCACAAAGAAATTGAGATCATAACGATAGTTAAAACCTAACTATTCTTCCGAATCCCTCGGCAGCCAGTTGATTTAGCCTGAATGTCGTCTATCTCGGATTTCTACCTGAGATTATAGTTAAACTCTTTATCATTTTTTCTTGTGCTGAAGTGTTGGTTTTTTGTTAATATTAAAATGTTTATTGTTGTGAGAGATCTAGCAGAGGTTCGTCGAATTTCATCAAATGATTTTTTTGCTCGTTTTGATTTAGAAAATCTCTCTCTCTCTCTCTCTCTCTCTCTCTCTCTCTCTGTTCTCTCTCTCTCTCTCTCTCTGTGATTGTTGTAGTCTTTGAACTCTCCAACTTTCTGATTGTTGTAGTTTTCACTCTCTATCTCTCTCTCTCTCTCTCTGATTTTTATAATCTTCATTCACTGCTTTGTCGGGCTTTGCTCTCTCGCTCTCTATTTTTTCCTTCATCCCTTTATTTCTCCCTCTGTGATTATCTAGTTCTCTCTCTCTTCTTTCTCTCTCTGTTTTTTTAAACTTCATTCACTGTCTCGGCCCCAGCGCTTGCTCGCTCTCCTATCTCTCTAATTGTTTTATCCTTCTCTCTCTCTCTCTCTCTCTCTCTCTCTCTCTCTCTCTCTCTCTCTCTCTCTCTCTCTCTCTCTTTTAATTAATGCATCTGTCTGCCCCAACCAGTCCCTTAATCATGCACGTTTTTCCAGCTAAACATGAACCCCAAAATCCAACCTTTTCACTTTTCCCGGAATAAATGAGAACCTGTTTGTTCTCGCACACCTGATGAATTGCGCTGTCATTGCACCCTCATAAATTATTTGGGATTTCATCTAAGATGGCCATTTGCTGTGATTTCTCATCATAACGGCGGTTCTACCCTACTTCTTACCACTTTATCCCTTGTGCTTTTGCGTGGTAAAGTTTCATTTTGACTGAAAATTGTAAGTTTCATGAGTAAAATTTTATCTCAGTTTTTCTGTTCAGTACAGTAATTGGCTTCCTCGGCTCACCAAATCTTCAGTATTTACTCGAACACTTTTCCTCCAATTTTTAGAGGTTGGAAAAGAACCCACACGTAAGAATGAATGGAATATAAAATTTAGGCCAAAGGCTAAGAGCTGGAACCTTTGAGGTTATTCAGTCATTGAAAAGGAAATGAGAGTGAAATTGGTTTAAAGGGTTAACAGGAGAAAACTTTCAGTTGCACTGTGAAACAATTATTAGAGAGGGTCCAGCTGAAAACCTGAAGAAAGAGAATATTGAGAGAAGGAGAGTAAGAGGCTGCATCATCTAAAAGCTATTCAAACAACAAACAGACAGGTCAATAGCTCTTGTGAGCAGAAATGTAGTGCCTAACACGAGGCAAACAAAACAGAGGTCAGAGTACGGTCACTTGTGTTTGTTGAAGGGTAGAAAGATGTACATAAACCAAATATACAAGGCACAAATGAAGTTATGATACATATAGCTGGAATGCTGACATTGTAATGCTTGTGATAAGAATGATACATTTAACATAATATTAATATGAATGATAATATATATATATATATATATATATATATATATATATATATATATATATATATATATATATATATATATATATATAACACAGCAGATATTGTGACATCTACTGTGTTTTTGACTGTTGCTTGACCATTCAGAGATGCTTCATTGTGAGGACACCAAAATGCTCAGGTAAGATGGATGGCGTGTGGGTCCATGGGACTCTACAGGATACTCCCACCCAAAGAGGCCTGGTTGTAGGTCGGTGTCTGGGAGGTATGCTGGCTTTAGGAGGTTGATGGAGACCCAGGTAGTTCTGCAGTCCACTGTTATCTGGCAGGCTTTGTGTCTTCTCTGGATGATACGTCATGGTCCTGATTAGGCTGGAGAGATGGGGTCTCTGTGTGCGTCTATCCGTATGAACACATTTTGCATTCTGCTGTTCGTTGGGAAGCACACTTTTCTAGCCATGTGGTAAGTCATCTTGGCCGGCATTATTCGTTCTAATGGTTTGTGGGTGTCGGATTTGGATGTTGGGCTCATTGGATGTTGAAAGACGTTTGCTGGCAATATAATGATTGGCATACAGGGCTTCTGCTGGAGATGCTTTGAATGCCGTGTGTGGTGACGTTCTCAGGCCCAGTAAGACTCCAAGGTAACTCCTTCCTCCAACCCCAGCCTTGACATCTAGCGGTGACTGATGCTTTCAACGACCTGTCTAGCCTTTTTCAATGATGCTGTTAACTTCTGGGTTGTAGGCCATTGTGTGTATTATCTTTGTCACCAAACTGTCTGTGAGGGCGTTCCATAAGGCGGATGTGAAGTTGGCCCCCCTGTCACTCATGATGATCTACAGAACTCCATGTCTGCTGACCCATCCGATGAGAGCTTGCACACAACTCTCCGCCATCTGGTACTTCTGTCCGCGATGGGGAACAGATATCTGTACTCCTTGGAGGGGGTAGAGGTCCCACTATGTTGACGTGGATGTGGGAGAGTCGACAGTGTGTGGTGTGAAACTCTCCTAATCAGCTTTCCATGTGCCTTGTTATTTTTGACGTATGACATGGGAGGCATTCTCTTGTCCAGTTTTTCATGTCCTTTTTCACTCTCCACCAGATGTACCGCTCTGCTAAAATTCGGGCAGTTCCCCGGCCTGATGGGTGGGACGGGTTGTGGCAAGTTTAAAGCCTTTCTTCTCAGGCCTTCTGACAGGTAGGGATGAGGTGGGTGTCCAATACTTGTTTCACAGGCGATGGTCGTCTCTCCATTGTTGATTGATGGGTTGCTCCACATAAGGGCGGGGTTGTCCCACCACAGTCGCTGTGGGTTCATGTTGTCTCTTTGCATCTCTGCTATTTCGGGATAGGCTATCCCAAGCTGGATGGTGTTGACTCAATTTCTTGAGAGTGCATAAAACATGGTGTTTGCTGAACCCTTCAAATACTTGGTGGTGAAGGAGTGTTCAGTTATTGCTGATAGGTGATGCTGTTGTCATCATGCTGACCATGTGTCTGCTGTCTTTATGAAGGCATGCACCAAGGGTTGATGTTCATTTGTATGACGAACTGCCAATTTTTCGAGCATGTGGTGGAAGTGACGGATGGCTTTGTGGACTGCTAGGAGCTCCCTGTCAAATGTGGAGTACTTTTGTTCCACTGATGTTATCTTCTTGATGAAGAATGTCAACAGCTGATGACCATCATCTATGCTCGATCAGCATCAATCACCCCACCCATCACCGTGCCTTGCATCAGCTGTCAAAGTGAGGGACCTATGGAGTAGAGGAAAGATTAATGTGGTTGCAGAAGTTATTGCTTTTTTGCTGAAAGAAATGTATTATCTTGAACTGCTGACCAACTTAATTTTTAGGTTTTCCTTGTAGACATTTATAGATTGACTCATGATTTTGCAATATTTGGGATAAATCTATGATAATGATTAATTAGTCTTGAAAATTCTTGTACTGCTTTAATTGTTGTTGGTTCTGGGAAGTCAGTAATTGCTTTTACTTTCTCTGGGAGGGGTTTAATGCTGTCTAGGCTTATTTGATGCCACAGGAATTCCACCATTTTCTTTGCCCTTTCCCACTTGTCTTCCCTTACTACAATTCCATTTTCTATAAGTATTTGCAGCACCCTTTGACATCCTTTAAGATGTTGCTTGAGGTTGGGCTAAATATGAGGACGTTGTTCACAGACCATGCAGAAGAGAAAATTGCCCAGCAGTTTCATAAGTCTTTGGAACCCCCTGCATTCTGAAGGATGGAACAGCAGGAGTTGAATGTGTATTTCAAGATCGGAGTTCCTTACTACTGAATTTCAAGCATCCTTCAGGGTTCCATAAAGATTTTTTTTCAAGTTGGTTGTGTCCATAAAATTGCAATTTTACGAGTCTGGGAAGGGTTTAATGCTGTCTTTGCATTCCACGATGAGTCAGGCAATTTGCAATATCACGAATCAGGAATTCCTATAAAATTCCATTTTCATGAGTCAGTATTTGCAGCAATTTTGCAATTTAAGATGTTGCTTGAAGTCCACAAAATTGCAATTGTTGAGTCAGAAATCCATAAAAGGCAAAAATTGCCCAGCAGTTCATGAATTCCAAGGTTTCCCCATGCATTCTGAAGGATGGAACTTTGTAGTTGAATGTGAGTTCTGAATTCGCTTCCTTCACTACTGGAACTTGGAAGTATCCACTGCAGGTCTATCTTGGTGAAGATCTTTGCTTTGTTCATTTGGTTGGTTATGTCTGCTATGTTTGGCTTTTACTTTCTCTGGGAGGGGTTTAATGCTGTCTAGGCTTATTTCAGTAAACCATCACGCAAGTCAGGTATTCCGAGCGACATTCGTGACTTATTCATCCTGACCTGATTTAGCCTTCTTTCCTGTTAAGAATTATAATTATTGGGGACTTTTTGTTATGTAGAAATGAAGGGAAACTGCGAATAAATGGGGTGAGACGTGCTAACCAGGAACGAATATCATCTAAACGACTGTCAGCCTTCTTTCCGTTAAAGACATACGTCTAAGGGTGCTCTTGAATTAGTAGAAAGAATGGAATTATGTGAAGAATAAGTAGGGGGAGGTGTACCAGCTAATAAATAATATCTGTATAATTGAAGACTTTCATCCTAATTAAGGTTACTTTAAGGAAGGCTCTTCACTAAGTCAAAAGAATGGAAAAGTGTGAATAATTGGGACAAGAGGTACCAACCAGGAACTAATATCTGTTAGATAAATTGAAAGAATTCATTCCAATTAAGATTACTTTAAGAGGACTCTTCAATAAGTGGAAAAATGAAAAACTGTGAATAAAGTGGGCAAGACGTACTAACCAAGAACTACTATCAGTTAAATAATCGAAGGCTTTCATTGCAGTTAAGGTTTACTTTACAGGGGCGCTCTTCAATAGGTGGGAAGGAAGGAAAACTGAAAATAAATGGGCCTAGACGTACTAGCCAGGAACTAATATCATATAAGTAGCTCATACTTTTCCTTACTTTACTGGCTTACTGTTGAGAGGTGAGGGTGGTGCTCTTCAATCAGTGGAAAAACTGGAAAACTGTGAATAAGGAGGACAAGACATACTAACGAGGAACTAATATCATCTGAATAACTGATAGCCTTCTTTCCCGATCAGACTTACTATTAAAGTGAAATTTTTGTTATGCAGATAGACAGGAACACTTGGAACAAATGAAATTAGACGTGCCAACCAGGAACTATTATGTAAATAAGTGCCCAGTGCTCGGCTTGACAGCCTAAATACATATAAATGTTATTCTTTTTTAATTACCATTCAGTAACAAATGTCTCGATGAAATGTAGAAAAATAATAATGAATAATAATAAGAGTGACGAAACGAATAGTTAGGCAAAGGAGCAAAGAAGGTATAGGAAAACAATACGAGTCAAGACTGAGGACGAAGATGGCTCGATTCCTGGCCAGTGACTTGGGAAGAATGGATAATGAGAAAATGGAGGAAAGTAAAAGTAATATACTCCCCGCCGGATGCTCTGCAGGTCTAAGAGAAATGCAAGACTCAGACAACGGGGATTCTGATAAAGACAACAGTGCTGGTATTCTGATGAATATAAATGAATAGAAAAGAGAACTGAGAATTACCTAGTCCAGGCATCCAATGGGTCTAAAATACCTCTGAAAGGTATTTCATGAAGTTTTGAAAATGACCTCGTCAACATATTTCCAGTTATTATGAGACACTGCCTCGTCGAGGCATTGGCGAGAGAAGCCTCGTCGAAAAAATTCCCTATGTGCTTTGAGAATTACCTCGTCGAGGCATTGAATGATGTGAGAATTACTTCGTCGAGGCCTTTCCTATATTCTAATTTTCTATCTGCTTTTCTCCCATTCCATACCATCTGCAACCCACAACAGCCCCTAGCGACCAAGTATATAATTCACTTTCAAGTCACAGACGAGAAATGAAATTTTATTTATTTAAACAGTGGCCAGACCATTCCTCACTTGTCCCAAGAACAGGGAGAGAGAGAAAAAGAGAGAGAGGAGTACATTAAATGCAGTGAGAGAGAGAGCATTCCAGCAGAAAGAGAGAGAGAGAGCATAAATGCCATCAGAGAGATCCCCTTAGAGAGAGAGAGAGAGAGAGAGAGTGCACTGTAGAGCAATCCTAGAGCATTTTGCATAGAGATTCCTTTTGAGTAAAATTCAACCTCTTCCATTCCTTTTACTGAACTCAGTTCAAAGAGAGAGAGAGATCTTACTTTCCAACCACTTAACTTTGTGCTTTCAGCAACTACGAGGTTTTCCTCCTGTTACATTTCAAACAGGGTTTTTAGGCTCATTTCCATTTCACTTGCTGAATGAAAGTCAGGTCCCAGCACTTGGCCTCTGGCATTTTCTTATCATTGCTGGGAACAAGGGTTTTCGGACATTTATTATTATTGTTAATCCATAATAGAAGGAATTGACTCGAGTGAATATATAGTGACACTGCTAATTCTAATATCATGGTTAATCTACTTGTATCAAAGGAGTTTTAATTTCCATGTTTTAATTTCGTGTATATCTTGTTCCAAAAGATGAACTGAGCGTAAATAATCTTTTAATACTTTATGTTGTCTTTCAATATGGAGATAATTGTCATTAATTATTATTATTATTATTATTATTATTATTATTATTATTATTATTATTATTATTATTATTATTATTACTATTATTATTATTATTATTATTATTATTATTATTATTATTACAGTTTAGAAGATGAACCCCTATATATGGAACAAGACCACCTCAGGACCATTGACTTGAAATTCAAGTTTTTCAAAGAATACCTATTCAGTAGAGAGAATTAAGAGGAGATTATAATGTTTTTCTTAGAAACTCTGTCAGTTTTTCATTATTTAATTATCTTTGCCAAAATTGTAACGATAACGTTCTAAGAATATGATGAAACCTCCTCTAAATCATTTATGGGTCTTCTTTCTGTATTTCCCTTTACCTTCTGTTACTTCTTACTAATGACACCATATTCTTTGAAAGCTTGGATTTCAGGTCATTGGCCCTGGTGAGGTTGTTCCATATGGATAGGGCTCATCATCTGATTAATCCTCATTAATAATAATCAACCAATAATAATATTAATAATAATAATAATAATAATAAATGTTAATGCATATGAAGAATCCGGTGCTGAATTACAAGGTTTAAATGAGATGAAATGTAATAATTTTCATAGTGACTGAAAACATGAGAATTATTTTCTGTTTGATAAAACAAACTATGCATAATTGGACAGCAATCTTTTATTTATAAATGGAACATTATTCTCAAGAGTAATTTTTCCCCAGTTTGCAGAGCTTAGTTCTCTAATCTCTCTCTCTCTCTCTCTCTCTCTCTCTCTCTCCTCCAGCAAAATCCCTTTGATTTGTAATTAATGGAAAGTCCATTTCCTTTCATCTTGAAACACGACAATATTTGGGGGTTAATGCTGTGAGAATATGAGCGAAATCCTTAAAATTAAAATGAATGTGTCGAGAATTCCTTCCTCTTCTCTCTTTACGCAATTCAGCCCTTTAGCTCTAATTTTCAATATATATAGTCAACGGTTTAATAGATACGTAACTGAATTGAAACAAGTTTCCTTCATAGTGAAGTCCATTATTTAGCTTTCCTCAGAGGTCTTGAAATCCATTCTTCACCTGTTGATCAACATTTTGAGCTTCAAAATCAGCAAATGAAGGTACGATGTTAAAGGCTTTATATAAAATAGTAATGAACGCAATGAAACCACAGAGCTGAATGTAAACAGTTTTGAGATCTCACGTCTCCTCTTTAGTATGGCAGTGGAATGATTTGTCAAAATTACTAATGAATTATCCTCTGTTTTTCATGATCGAGATACCCTTCTGGATTCACATTAGGGGCCAAAGGACGTTGTTGTTTAGAAGCCACAACTGTTCATTTCACGAATTATTTGTCTACTTAGTTATTCGTGAGATGAACAACTGTCGCTTTTACAAAAGAATGCAGGCACTCACATGGAACATTTTGTTATTTCGAAAATACTTATAATTGATATTTTCGACTGCGTTTAACCAGAAGAAGCTAAGAAATAAATAGATCCTAGACCTAGAATGGGATGAGGTAAATAACATTTGCAAAAAGGCGTGAGAGGGAGGAAATGTGCGCTAAGAATGATAATATTTATGGAGTAAAACCTACTGGAAACTTCTCCCTTTTCTCTCCTGTTGTTTTGTCTAATAATTACTATTGTGTTTTTTCCTCGTTTCATTAGAAAGAAAATTGCAGAAAAATAAGACTGGAAATAAAACCTTTGTTTACCCTCCTAAAAACTCTATCATCACTAAATCACTTCCTCCTTTCAGCAGACAAGAATGCAATTTAGATTTTGTTCAAAAGAAGACAAAGGAAAAATGAAACAATGGAGTTCTCTTTTATCATTCATTCTATCTGTCTGTCTTTCTACCTATCACTTGTTTTCTTTTTGTATGGACATTAATTCTTTTATCACCCCCTCACATTAAACACAGCTTTTCATTAAATCTATTACAAGCTTTCCATTTTTGAAGTTAAGTGGTAAGTTTGATCTTTTGTTTGGCTGAATTGTGGTCAGTCCTAACTTATAATAATTGGATATATGATTAAAAGAATATACAGGGAAAGAGACTAACCACCAAAAAATGACAGTGGAAAGAATAAGCTGAGTATATACATTATAAAAGTACAACTCAATAATTCTCCTTATGGTAAACAATAACAATTTTTGCATCGTGAACATTATTATACTAAACTTATGTATACATAGAAAATATATATAAGATAATTAATTAGTAATTAAGCCAGTTATTTATCTAAGGTCATTCTTGAACGTTTTACTAATACAGGGGTCCAAATAATACATGCCAGGCCTATGGTTAAAATTACAACTGAAGTAAACTGTATAATAGCAGATTCTAAAAGATTTCATGAAGAGAAGTCTTTCAATCTGGCAATCAATGAACTTTCAGTCCAATTTACCCTGTGAGAATTTTCACTTAAATGAATGAATATTGCATTAGCCAGTATAAAAAGAAGGGCAGTCCATGCAAGGAATTTTATGTATTATGTTGTTAATTTCCTTAGGGGTATTTTTATTATCATTCCTTTTATGATAATAAAAGGAAAAAACCAGGTTAACATTAAAAGTTTTAACAATAATTTTATGGTGTTAAAACTACTAAAATAAGGCAAGCTAAGAATGTTCTTAGGTTTCTTTTCTCCATGTTACTTTTACTGCATAAGAAAAATAGGGACAGATTTGTTATCCTTCACACATACTGGATATTTTTTACTCAAGCCCACCTAATCTAACCAAACAACCTCAATCCTATCCAACTCAATCTAAATTATACCAAACTTTCATCCCAACCTAACCCATTCTTTGAACATGGCAACCTATCTCATAAATGAGACCTAGATCAAAGTCCACCATTTGTGCCAAATCATTGATAACAAAAATGAAAGTTCTTGAATTCAAATATTTTGCAAATCGATGACGTTTATGATTAGTACCTATCATTTATATGGACACATGCACATTTTTATGTGGAAAATAAATAACAATGCAGCAGCAAACAACAATGTTTCCAAAGAAAAACAATGAAAAATAAGTCTGCAAATTTTGGGAAAGTTGATCTATTGAGGGAAGCCTACTCCCTTTGATGAAGCCGAAAATACACAGGTATACTAAACCACTGAGTGACAACTGCATTATTTTCCATTACTTCGTCCATATACCATGTAAACTGGAGCACTGATTTCAGTTTGTTTTTGAAGTAAATTCTGTTTGTGTGACATAACAGAACGCCATTATTTTCCATTACTTCATCCATATGTCATGTAAACTGTATCATTGATTTCGTTTCTTTCAGGAGCAAATTCTATGTTTGAAAAAAACAGAAAATTTCAGATTGCTAGAATGTTCTTTCATTACTGGATTCATAAAGTGCAAAACGCTCGCGGATGCTACAACGCACTGCAATCTGATCGACTCCCACAAACCAATGAGCAAACTCGATGAAAAAAAAAAAATAAAAATAAATAAATAAAAAGGGAAAAAGTATCCATCAAGCAATGTTGCTTTCCCAGGCAGAGAAGTGATCCAAAGTAACAGAATAATAATAAAATAGGGAAGATTATATGAAGTTAAATTATGATCAAGTTGAAATGTGCCGCGACGTAAATTTAAATCGAGTGTTTGCAAGGATTTTTTTAAATGCTGTCACAACGGCTGTCATTCAGTGTGCTGGTGTATGAGAGGAAATATTTCTGGCAGTCTGCATATGTGTGTGTGTGTGTGTATGAGAGAGAGAGAGAGAGAGAGAGAGAGAGAGAGAGAGAGAGAGAGAGAGAGAGAGAAAATGTTGATGGAAGAGTTTCGGTATGAAATACATTTTTTATTAAAGCTTGGATGAATTTCTCTAAATATTATTTAAAATACCTGCAATTATTGACCTTCATACCCGAAAAAAGACAGATAAAACCGCGATTTATAAACCTACGGCAACGAGCTTGGTCTCTCATAAGAGCTCAAAAAGTCATTGACGCATTTTTTTAAAGTATAGGCGGCATATAAGAATTGGCATTGTAATATAAAATTTAGGCCAAAGGCCAAGCTCTGGTACCTATCAGGTTATTCATTGTTAAAGATAATATTGAAGCAATTGTTAGGGGAGGGTGGAAAGTAAGATGGAAGAAAAAGAATATGAACGGAGGTTCAGTAAAAAGAATGAAAGGAGTTGAATTGCAGCTAGGGGCCGAAGGGACTCTGCACAGAGCCTAAGTAATGCATACAAGCAGAAATCAGTTATGTGTTTGCGCACGAGTGCCTGTGCTAAGTTTCAGCTTAGAAAACAATTTGGAAAACAAGAGCTACAAGGTAGAGGGCGACATCTGCTTTATAATCGTTCGTATTTATTATGGGGGCGCACATGAGAACTCAATCTTGCTTATGATTTATGCTAGATGAACAGCTCAAACGTTGTATGCTTTATATTGGCAACAACATAGCTAAATATGTGCATGTTCGTGTTTAGATAAATATACTAAGTATGAAACGTTTTTTGAATGTAGTCTCGTTGGTACTGATAGTCATTATAGACACAAATTAATTTACAAATAATGTAGCGGTTAGAATAAACGTGATCTCTTTAATGATACCAATTTTTACTTCAAATTTTGGACTGGATAACTTTCCCCAGGAATCCTTGAAATCTGGAAGTGAGTGAAGGAAGTAAATTCCCTGGAACTGGTGGGATCGAAACCAAACTAAATTAAAGACATACGTTGGTGCTTCCTGCTAGTTGCCACGGTAGAGATTTCCTATCAGTCACCCGCCACGTAGGGAGAGTACTGTCGAGGCACCGAAGCGGTACACCGTTGACATTACTCACTTCTGTTCTTTGCAGTGCCCCTTCGGTCCTAGCTGCAACCCTGGGTTCATTCCTTTTACTGTACCTCCAGTTCATCTTTTATTTCCTCCATGTAACTTCTCTCAATCCTCTCCTAACAATTGTTTCGTGGTGCAACTGCAAAAGGTTTTCCTCCTGTTAAACCTGTCAAGCTTTTTACTCTCAATTTCCCTTTCAGTGCTGAATGACCTCATCATACGTCCCAATGAATAGCCTGATGGCTTAAACTCCATTTTCAATTCCAAATAATTCACGGCTTAGTATCTATGAGCCAGTTGTTTCGTAGCAACAAATGCAAGAAAGTGAAGCCTGATGTTGGTGATCGAGACATGGGTCCAGGTAAAGTACAAGTCAATCCCCTTAATCATTCTCCTCTGCATCATCTTATTACACTGATTGGATCTTGAGTCCTTCATACGCAAACCCAACTTCATGTTTCGTTAGAAAATAATATTGAAAACAAGCTATATATATATATATATAAATATATATATATATATTATATATAAATATATATATATATATATCTGTGTGTGTGTATATACATACATACATACATACACATATATAAATAAATTTCTGACTCATTAATTCTAGGGATGAAACCTAGGTCTCTCAGGTGGAAATATAAAATAAAAGATAAATATATATATATATATATATATATAATATAATTATATATATATATACATATATATATATCAATATAAATATATATATATATATATATATATATATATATTTATATATATATATGCATTGTATAATTGATTCACGAAGATATGGAACGTGATGAATGTATAAATAAGGGCAAATGCCAAAGGAAAAAATGAAACAACGAAGTGGTTGCTAGGCCTTTCAACACAACGGTCCTTTACTAACAAACTGGATGAAAAATATAAAAATAAGTTTACAAGAAAGCTCGTATAATTGACAGATGACACACAGATATCCCTGAGTATGGGGATTATAAGGAACAGATGCACCTGGAATGCAACACGGTTGAAGAATTAGTGGACCTACAAAACAAAGGTAAATCTTTGAGGTTTTACAAAGATTAGCCTCAACTGGCTTAAAACCAGACAGTCAATTAAAGATTATGACTAACCACCAAAAATTACTTTGGAATGATTTAACTGATTACATAATTATAAAAGTACAACACATTCTCTCCTTTTTGTAAACAATGAAAATTTTTGCAAAAAGAACATTTAAAAAAAAACTATTAAACATACAAATACAGAGAAAACATATATAAGGTAAATAATTGGTACTAAGTCAGTGATTTTATTTCTAAGGACATTTCTTGAACCTTGAACATTTTACTAATACAGGGGTCCAAATAATACATGCCAGGGCTAAGGTTGAAATTACAGCTGGGAGTTAGATAATTGGTGATTCTAAAAGATTTTGTGAAGAGAAATCTTTCGATCTGGCAATCACTGAACTGTCAGTCCAATTGACCTGGTGAGAGTTTTCACTTAAATGAACGAATATTGCATTGGATGTTTGCCTAGTTTTGACAGAATACTTATGCTGCTTAATTCTCACTTCTAAAGCCTTGCTAGATTGACCTATATAAAAAGAAGAGCAGTCCAAGCATTGAATTTTATATATTATATGTTGTTGTTTTCCTTATGACTATTTTTTATTGAAATTCCATATGGTGTGTTGTTATAGAAAAAAAACAGGTTGACATTAAGAGATTTTAACAATGATTTTATGGCTTCAAAACCACTAAAATAAGGCAGGCTAAGAGTGTTCTTAGGGTTTCTTTCTCCGTGTTACTTTCAGTATAAAACTTTTGTGGACTTTATTATAGCAAATATCCAGTACATGTGAGGGTAATAACAAACCAGTCCCTATTTTTTCTTGTATTGATTTCTTGATCCAAATACTGGGGATTGCCAATGCGCAATGCTCATAAAAACATAGAAGAAAAAATGGATAATTTGATATTAAGGTGGTGGCCTGAATAGAAATACATCAGTTAAGTTGTTGGTTGGTTTCCAGTAAATACTGAAATTGCATTGAAATGGTTCTATATGCAATAAAACATCTAAGAAAGGGAAGCAATTGTCTTTTCTAACTCTAAAGTAAATTTAATGGATGGCACCTGGTTATTCAGATAAAATATCATCAACAGCTAAAATATCATCAACATATCATACCATCTAAAGGAGTATAAATGATATTTGTTAAATATCATTTAAAAAAAATCCTTATACAAGTTTGAGAGAAGTGGGGATAAAGGGTTGCCCACTGCCATACCAAATATTTGTTGGTAGAATTCACCATTGAATATAAACTTACAACCACAAATGCACAACCTGGTGAGTGGAATAATATGAGTTACAGGTAGGGGCAATTCATGATGGGTTAGTTCGTTACTAAGATAGTTTAAAATAGAATAGGGACTTTAGTGAAAATAGAACAAACATCAAAACTAAAAAATCTATCGGTGGGGCAAAAAGTGATTTTGTTTAATTTATCAACTAAATCTAGTGAATTATATATATGAGAATCAGAGGTAGTTCCAAGCAACGGGGACAAGAACTTGAAATTTTATGATACTGAACCGACAGTGCTAATAATAGGTTGCTTAGGATTATTTTCTTTGTAAGTTTTTACTAATCCGTACAAGTAAGGTAACGAGGGAATTTTACAGACAACAGACCTATTAGTTCTATTTTATCTTTAAGGATTTTTTTCACTGTGCTATTGAAACTTTTTATGACTTAATCAAGGGGATTTTTTGTTAGTTTTTGTAAGTTATATCATCATCCAGTAAGGATTGCATACATGATATGTAGTCAGCTTTATCTGAAATTACAACACTATTTGACTTAGCTTTTGTGATGTGAATTGTATTGTCTTTTTTAAGATCTGTCAAACTTTTCTTAAAACTTTACAAAAAGGAGAAAATGTGTTGTACTTTTATTAAATATGTAATCAGCTTATTCATTCGAAGGTAATTTTTGGTCGTTAGTCTCTTCCCCTGTATCATTCTTTAATTGACTCCTCCATGCTTTTGAGCCAGTTGGGCCTAATCCTTTGTAAAACCTCTCAAAGATTTACCTTGTTTTGTAGGTCCATCACCTTCAACTATGTTGGATTCCAGGTGCATCTGTTCCTTTTTAATCTCCATTCTCAGGGATATCTGTATGTCACCTGTCAATTATACAAGCTTTCCTGTAAACTTATTTTTGTATGTTTCATCAGTCTGTTAATTAGGGACCGTTGTGTCGAAAGGCCTAGCAACCACTCAGTTATTTTTAATTTTTTCTTCATGGCATTTGCCTTAAAACATATGCACACACAGGCACATACACATTAAATGTATATATATATATATATATATATATATATATATATATATATATATATATATATATATATATATATAATATATATATATATATATATATATATATATATATATATATATATATATATATAATATATATATATATATATATATATATATATAATATGTATTTCTAGCTCACATCAGGACCAACCCAGGTCTTTCAAAGACCGGACCACTGCCAACCAAGCCACACAAGTCATAAAAGAAGTTGGAATATAAGTACCACTGTACCAGTTTCACCTGGGCAGGCTAACTGTTTGCATACCAGCATGTTTTCCCCAACTTCCCGACTCAGCAGTGACCCAATTGACAGAATTTCATTCGAATTATCCTTTCTGAGTGAATATGATTGAAATAATCAACACACAAGTCACGTGTGAACAGAAATCACGTGACTGGTGTTCATTATTTCTATATATATATATATATATATATATATATATATATATATATATATATATATATATATATATATATATATATATATATATATATATATATATATATATATATATATATATATATTCCCATTTCAACCCAGTTGAAATAGGCGATCTATTGCCTCTTTGAAGCCAGGATACAGAAAAAGGAAAAGATAGGAAGAAGGAGCCCTAGACATGTCTTTTAAAGGAAAACATTATAAAAACACACGAAAAACATAAGCAGTAAGAAAACCTTATAAAACATGACGTTTACTTTAAGTAAAGGTGATAAAACTCTTGTTTATCTGTTAATCAAATGTCTTGACGGAATGTGTGGTTTTCCTTCACACGAAAAACATAAGCAGGAGGAATTTTTAAAAGTACATTTAATCTAAATAAAAAAAGGGTTAAAACCAATTATCTGATAATCAAATTTGTTTTGATGAAGGACATTATAAAAACACAAAACCAAAAGTAGAAAGATGCCTTAAAAGCGTGAGGTTTAATTTAATAAAATAAGGTGACGAAACTGTTTGTTTATCTGCTAATCACCTCTCAGCCCTAATGAACGAAAAAGCCTTACTAACACGGATCCCTAACACTGTGACGTAAGGTTTTCAGATTTCAAATTCGAGAATTTCATGCTAACGAAAAGGGAGACATGTACTGTGACGAAGTGATCTTCGGGATGAAAGGGAAAGAGAAGGTGTGATGATTAAGTCACAGAGAATAGGATGCGTCGCCAATACTGACGGTGAGAAGATAAAAGACTGACAACAATGGAGGTAGGAAGGACCAAGTGACTATGGTGTCTGGTGCCAATACTCTCTTCGACACGTATCCAGCAATAATTTGACTGATAGCACGAAATGTAGAGCTAATTCTCTCTCTCTCTCTCTCTCTCTTTCTCTCTCTCTCTCTTATTGTTATTAAGTTACTCTTGTTTTTATTACCACTGTTAGGTATATTGATGACACCTTCACCCTATTTAAAAATGACTTTGATATTGACTCTTTTTAACATATGCCAATTCTAAGCATAACAACATTAAATTTACTGTGGAAAAAAAGTGGACAATCAATTGCCTTTTTTAGACGTTCATGTCACCAGAAGTAATGCTTTTTAATACTTCTGTTTTTAGGAAGAAGACGTTTACTGGTTTAGGGATGTAATTACTATAGCTCTTGTTTTTATAATTTTAAACTTAATTCTATTTTTACTCTTCTCCACAGAACGTTTTTATTACTTGAACTGGCAATCCTTTCATCAGGAAATTAATTTCCTCTTAGAATATTTTATGAGTAACTGCTTTCCGCAAACTTTATTTTTAAACAGCTTCGAATTTTTTCTTAATAAACAATTCACTAACGTCACAAAACCTCCAACAGTATCTAAATTAAATTTTTACGCCAAATTTCCCTTTTCACACGATGACTCTTTTTAGGAAACGATTTATACAAATTATCCACAAGCATTATGGTGCGATTAATTTAAAATTAATTCCCAAAAATCCTCTAACAATAGGTTCGTTTTTAACTACAAGGATCGATTAAGCCCTTTTTTATCCTCTAACGTGGTGTATAAATATACTTGCCCTAAAGTGTAACTCTGGGACATATGTCGGATCCACGAGGAGGTTACTGAGGGTCAGAATCGACTCCCATCGGGAATAAGTTTTCGTACTGGTTGTAGGCTCTCCAATCCAGAACATTCTAATATCAGAGCTCATTCTAAAATCTGCAAAACTCATCTTGAAAGAAATGACTTCAGCATAATAGGCCAAACAGCAAATCCTCACGAATTGCCTATACTGAGTCATTGTTTATCAAACAACTAGTCCCCCAGTTAAATACCCAAACCTCCTCTACACAATTGTACCTGAGTTAACTCTGTCTATAAGCATTCTGTCGTTTTCTCTCCACCTAAGGTTGGTTAGCGGTTTTGTTCTGTGTTATTTTTAGCTGTATTGTATTTGGTGAATTTTATATTTAATTTTTTATTTTTCTTATGATTTTTAAAGCTTTTACAGTAACCTTTTAAGCAATCTGTTCATTATTCAACAGATCCCTGAAGATGTAATAGAGAAATTATTACGAAAAACGTTGGAATTAAAGAAATATGTTAGAGTTAACTGGTTTCCTGGTCCACCCCACGCTGATGTGTCCTGCTGGTCGTCGCCTATCCTTGCTTTTTTGATATATATATATATATATATATATATATATATATATATATATATATATATATATATATATATATATATATATTTATCAGGAGTCCCAGAAAAACTCAAATGCAAAATAAAAAAAATACGCAAGAAAATGCTAAAGTTTTTTTTTTTTTACCGTAGAAACTTTAATTTTTTAATTAGAGACAACTTTTTTATACCACATTGCAGCTTGAAGTGGCCTCTTTACGGCTGTCATAAAAAAGTAATAAACTGCATGGGTTTATTAGTGAATATTTACAATTATCTGGTTTTATGCTGTTTACCGGTTTTTTATTTTTGTCAAATATTTTATAATAAAATTCAGTCTCATATGACTCTAACCACTTACAAATTACTTATTATTAGGAAAACAAAATTAAAGTGTCTGTAAATTAAAATATTAGTCCAAATAAATATCTAATAACAATTAAATGTTTTAATTAAAAATTAACATTTTGATTAACGATTTTTAGAAATCTGACGAATTTTTTTAATGAACAGACACTTTAGCATTTTATATTGATAATTATATGTAAATTGTAATTGTTGACAATGATATAGAATGAGTACAAATAATCATAATAATTAAATAATTCTAGAAATTAAAATTACCAAAAAATTTTAATAAACATTATTCACTAATAATTATCAATAATCATGAATTATTACTTTATTTATTGACAGTAAAAGAGGGTGCTTCTAGCTTCAATTTTTGTAAAAATAAAAAAAAGCTCTCTAAATGGAGAAATACAGAGTCTACGTTGAAAGAAAAAAATTAAATACGTTTTCTGGCTGTGTAAATTTGTTCCAGAATTTCTTTATTATTGATTGCTTCTTTTCATTTAAATTACTATTTGGAATGTTTAGTATGATTATTAATGATTTTAATGTATTATAAAATAGGAGGAAGAACGTTATTCATAATCAGATAAAGAACAAACCCTCCACAACTTACAAGACCTCCCGCTCAAAGCCACCTAAGAGATGACCTGTCTTCCAAAAGCTGCAAATTTCACCCTTGTGTTCTATGAGGCACAAATGACTATAGAGGGCTAGAGTTGGCAAACGTACAAACAATGTTTATGTATATATTATATATATATATATATATATATATATATATATATATATATATATATATATATATATATATATATATATATATATATATATATATACGCTATATATATAATATATCCATACATATATATGCATATATATAAAAAAGAACCACAAAACACTATTTTTAAAATTTGCAACCATCGAATATATACACATATACGAATATTTTAAAACACTTGCTTGCAACCAATAATTGCCCACTTGCCTGTTCACTGGTAGAATATGGACAGATGAGATGTTGCAAGGGTAAATATGAAAACATATGTAGGTGTGGCATTGATGATGATACCAGGTGACCGTTTCCTAAGAAGGTGGAGAGTAACCAATTCCTAGTGGTTTTGGCCTCATTAACTCCCCGTTTGGCGACGATTCTGGAGGTCTTGTTCTGGGCCACTTTCAGAAGAGGTCTGAGGATTAACGCATCGATGTCGTCCGATTTCCAATGTCCTCCTGACAAGTTCATGGTAAAATTGGTTTGATTGATGACAGCAGATTCCAGAATCTTTCCTTTGTACGGACAGCTACTTTTTGAAAACCAGCTCCGCCCCCAGCTTATGGAATGGCCAGTGTCTCTGATATGTAGGAACATCCCCGAACTCTCCGAACATATCTTACCGACCTTTTGTGCTCTATTATTCTTTTTGAGAGCGACTCTACCTGTCTCCCCCCCTATGTAAAACCTCACTACAGTTACTGCACGGTATCTTGTAAACTCCGGCTTCTTCCCTTTGTTATTTAAGTATACGTTAATGAGCGAGCTCCCGATGGATTTGGGATAATGGAAGATGAAAGGATTGTTAGACCTGAGTTGTTCTGTGACTTTTTGGATGTTTTCGTCGTACGGTAGCTTTATTTTGTTGTTAAAATCTATTTGTCTGTTGTGAATGTGACCTTTGTAGTATATTTTATTCTCTTTGTTAATAGCCTTCTCGATAATGTGGGGTGGGTAGAGCAGTTGCGTTAGGTGTTGGCGGATTGTGTTGAATTCTTTGTCTAGGTACCCATTTGAACATACTCTAAGCCCCCTGAGGAATAAGTTGCACCCTACCATGATCTTTACGGAGACATCGTGGTAGCTTAAGAAATGAATATAGGAAACAGTGAAAGTGGGTTTCCTATATACTGTGAAGGCAAACCTGTTCTGTTCTCTTATGATCAGCACATCTAGGAACGGCAATTTTCCTTCCTTCTCCCATTCCGTTTTGAATTTTATGGTCGAACTAGCGAATTTAGTCTATTAAAAAATTCATTAAAGTCTCCCCAGCTATTGTCCCAGAAAGTGAAAATATCGTCTACGTATCTAAGCCAGATCATATTGCGGGATTTGATGGACGACAAAAGTTCTGTTTCGAAATATTCCATGTACAAGTTTGCTAATAGGGGTGATAGGGGACTTCCCATGCTACAGCCAAATTTTTGTTTGTAAAAATGAATGAGGCCAAAAACCACTAGGGAATTGGTTACTTTCCACCTTCTTAGGAAACGGTCACCTGCATACCATCGGGGACAATGCCACACCTACATATGTTTTGTATACATACCCTTGTAACATCTCATCTGTCCATATTCCACCAGTGAACAGGGGCACAGAAGCAAGTGCCTGAAATATATGGTTGCAACGTTTAAATAGTGTTTTATGGGCCTTTTTATATTCATATTACACTGTGGTATTACGGAAAAGACATTCATATATACATACATACATACATATATATATATATATATATATATATATATATATATATATATATATATATATATATATATATATAATTCTAATATATATACAATGCCCTCTTAACTTCTCGGATGATTTTATTCTTCGCTTTTTTGGATATGCATATCCAAAAAAGCGCGAAGAATTCGAGAAGTTAAGAGGGCATTGTGGCTATTAGAATTACATATGTGTCTAGTAAAAGTGACCAGTAGATACTACATATATATATATATAAGCGAATCCCACAGGAAAAAACCAGGCAGAATTTCAGTACCAAGCTCTTTCACGTTTATTGCCTTCTGTAACTTCTTTCAAATGAACATCATATTCTTTGGTTGCTTGAATTTCAAGCCAATGGCCTTTGCAGGCCTGCTCCATATGAATAGGGTTCATCTCCTGAATACTAATAATATTAATAATAATGCGTCAATAAACGTGAAAGCGCTTTGGTACTGAACTTCTGCCTGTATTTTTCCTGTTTTCCTGTGGGATTCATACATATCACTGAAGTCACGTGATACATCTACTGTGATTTTTGAGAAAAGCATATATATATATATATATATATATATATATATATATATATATATATATATATATATATATATATATATATATATATATATATATATATATATATATATATATATATATATATATATATATATATATATATATATATATATATATATATATATATATATGTGTGTGTATGTTTAGGTACAAATCAACACCTGAGCACGTGTTTATATATATAAATATATTTCTGAGTCACGCAGGATATAGAACCAAATTATATTTTCAGATGAAATGGCCAGGGCATTACCAACTGGCCTGTGATACAGTATGGTAGCACCCTGGCCTTTCATGTGAGAAACCGGGGTTCGATATATATATATATATATATATATATATATATATATATATACATATACATACATACATATATATATATATATATATATATATATATATATATATATATATATATATATATATATATATATATATATAC